>NW_026578298.1:0-104074 GCF_029603195.1 Condylostylus longicornis | reverse complement strand
TATTATTATTATTATTATTATTATTATTATTATTATTATTATTATTATTATTATTATTATTATTATTATTATTATTATTATTATTATTATTATTATTATTATTATTATTATTATTATTATTATTATTATTATTATTATTATTATTATTATTATTATTATTATTATTATTATTATTATTATTATTATTATTATTATTATTATTATTATTATTATTATTATTATTATTATTATTATTATTATTATTATTATTATTATTATTATTATTATTATTATTATTATTATTATTATTATTATTATTATTATTATTATTATTATTATTATTATTATTATTATTATTATTATTATTATTATTATTATTATTATTATTATTATTATTATTATTATTATTATTATTATTATTATTATTATTATTATTATTATTATTATTATTATTATTATTATTATTATTATTATTATTATTATTATTATTATTATTATTATTATTATTATTATTATTATTATTATTATTATTATTATTATTATTATTATTATTATTATTATTATTATTATTATTATTATTATTATTATTATTATTATTATTATTATTATTATTATTATTATTATTATTATTATTATTATTATTATTATTATTATTATTATTATTATTATTATTATTATTATTATTATTATTATTATTATTATTATTATTATTATTATTATTATTATTATTATTATTATTATTATTATTATTATTATTATTATTATTATTATTATTATTATTATTATTATTATTATTATTATTATTATTATTATTATTATTATTATTATTATTATTATTATTATTATTATTATTATTATTATTATTATTATTATTATTATTATTATTATTATTATTATTATTATTATTATTATTATTATTATTATTATTATTATTATTATTATTATTATTATTATTATTATTATTATTATTATTATTATTATTATTATTATTATTATTATTATTATTATTATTATTATTATTATTATTATTATTATTATTATTATTATTATTATTATTATTATTATTATTATTATTATTATTATTATTATTATTATTATTATTATTATTATTATTATTATTATTATTATTATTATTATTATTATTATTATTATTATTATTATTATTATTATTATTATTATTATTATTATTATTATTATTATTATTATTATTATTATTATTATTATTATTATTATTATTATTATTATTATTATTATTATTATTATTATTATTATTATTATTATTATTATTATTATTATTATTATTATTATTATTATTATTATTATTATTATTATTATTATTATTATTATTATTATTATTATTATTATTATTATTATTATTATTATTATTATTATTATTATTATTATTATTATTATTATTATTATTATTATTATTATTATTATTATTATTATTATTATTATTATTATTATTATTATTATTATTATTATTATTATTATTATTATTATTATTATTATTATTATTATTATTATTATTATTATTATTATTATTATTATTATTATTATTATTATTATTATTATTATTATTATTATTATTATTATTATTATTATTATTATTATTATTATTATTATTATTATTATTATTATTATTATTATTATTATTATTATTATTATTATTATTATTATTATTATTATTATTATTATTATTATTATTATTATTATTATTATTATTATTATTATTATTATTATTATTATTATTATTATTATTATTATTATTATTATTATTATTATTATTATTATTATTATTATTATTATTATTATTATTATTATTATTATTATTATTATTATTATTATTATTATTATTATTATTATTATTATTATTATTATTATTATTATTATTATTATTATTATTATTATTATTATTATTATTATTATTATTATTATTATTATTATTATTATTATTATTATTATTATTATTATTATTATTATTATTATTATTATTATTATTATTATTATTATTATTATTATTATTATTATTATTATTATTATTATTATTATTATTATTATTATTATTATTATTATTATTATTATTATTATTATTATTATTATTATTATTATTATTATTATTATTATTATTATTATTATTATTATTATTATTATTATTATTATTATTATTATTATTATTATTATTATTATTATTATTATTATTATTATTATTATTATTATTATTATTATTATTATTATTATTATTATTATTATTATTATTATTATTATTATTATTATTATTATTATTATTATTATTATTATTATTATTATTATTATTATTATTATTATTATTATTATTATTATTATTATTATTATTATTATTATTATTATTATTATTATTATTATTATTATTATTATTATTATTATTATTATTATTATTATTATTATTATTATTATTATTATTATTATTATTATTATTATTATTATTATTATTATTATTATTATTATTATTATTATTATTATTATTATTATTATTATTATTATTATTATTATTATTATTATTATTATTATTATTATTATTATTATTATTATTATTATTATTATTATTATTATTATTATTATTATTATTATTATTATTATTATTATTATTATTATTATTATTATTATTATTATTATTATTATTATTATTATTATTATTATTATTATTATTATTATTATTATTATTATTATTATTATTATTATTATTATTATTATTATTATTATTATTATTATTATTATTATTATTATTATTATTATTATTATTATTATTATTATTATTATTATTATTATTATTATTATTATTATTATTATTATTATTATTATTATTATTATTATTATTATTATTATTATTATTATTATTATTATTATTATTATTATTATTATTATTATTATTATTATTATTATTATTATTATTATTATTATTATTATTATTATTATTATTATTATTATTATTATTATTATTAGCATACCTATTTTGTGGCAATCGGCCTTGTTCTTATTGCTATTATTATTAATATTATTGTTCAAATTACGGATTTTGGGTTTGGTATTTTTACTTACACCGCCATCCTTTAAAACTTGTTACTCTGTCGACTAGATTTAACGCAGATTTAAAAAAACGCATATTTTCATTTATGGCATTTGCTAGGATTTATTAATTTATAAGAAATGTCCCATTGTCGGCAGGCGAATTGAATTAAGGAATTGTAAATCCAGACCTAAATAAAATTTCGATTAATATGAGTTTGGTTAAATTTATACATATTGAATGAAGTGCCCAAGTTAACGTGAATCTTACTACCTAGTGACCTTAACTAAAACTGCTACTTCGTTGTTAACTATGCCTGTTCTTACTTTCGAAAGATGTCGTCACGTCACTAATCATTTGCTCGAATGATGTTTAGTTAAATCAGAGAGTGTCGGATAATAGACAATAGTTCCTACTCTGCACTTTAATTTATAAGGCTATGTATGGGAAAATTGATGTTTCGACATGTGTAGTTGCTTCTTTATTCTTAATCTTTAATAAAACTTGATTTTTATTTCAATTATTTTCGAAAAACGTTTTACAACATAATACTGTTTCATTTTTAAAATACATAATATATTTATATGCTGATAACTTAAAATCCAAAAATGTTAAACATTTGTGTAGTTGCGTGTATGCATACACACATACAAATCCTTGCGCGTTGTATAATAAGTAAAGAAGTTATTTAACTCATGTAAAATTAAGTTTCTTTTCTCTTGCAAATGAATAATTGTGACACGATCAACTAGTTATAATCACACATACATATGTACTTGCGAAGCTTATTTCCAATTTATTCCCGAAAATAAAACATTTAGGACAAGTTTTACGTTAGTTGAATATGTGCTTTTTCTTTGTTAGGTAATGTTCCATAATATCAAATTTTTATACTCTCATATTTCTCATTTTTTACTTCTCATATTTCAAATTTTTATACCCTTTCTTATAGGTATTAATTAATATTCTAATATTAAGAAATTTAACTAAATAAAGATGAATAATTCAAAGTAATTTTTAAAAATCGCCCATTTCATTAAAAATGAACTTTAACTTCATATTTGCTTATAATTTGAAACAAAACTAAATTTTAATGTAAATGAACATTTAAATATACATAATTAATACACGTACAAATTACAATTTGTCTTCCACTACATATACATTTCCAAGGTATACACTACAATTTTACTTTAACCCATTAAAATTTGTCGTATTGGTAAAAAGTGTATAATATGTTTATATGTATATAGATGCATTATACAAAAAAAGTAATTATGAATAATTTGAGTCATTTAATTATGTTTACATATGTGTATATATATATGATCTAACAATAAAATTATGTATGTATATAAATAAGATAAAAATAAGATAAAATTCCTGAACCCATACAAACCAGCATAAAAAACTTTCCCTCCTTTTTTGCCTTCAAACATAATGAAGGTGTTAGTTAGCTATTAAATTTTATACTCTTCTTACGGTATTGAATGTATTGCATGTATACTTGGTTACTAATAATACTATACATAAATGTTTTTATCACTACACGAATGGGTTTTATTTTTATGATCGAAAATATCGAATTGCAACCATTTTTAGTAGTTAAATTTTATTTTAAGGGGACTCTTCAAAATAACGCTTTGTTCGATGCTACTAGGTTGTTATTTTTGAACACTAAGCTAAAAAAAATTGTAAGGGACACAATTTTTGGATTTATTTACTTATACTTAATTAACATATAGCTACATTTCATTATTCATAAAATCATGCATATGCATATGTATATACATACATTGATATATTATAATTTGTATTCCAATGAAAGAGATAGGCATGGGTTTCTTTATGGAAAAATTAAAAAAGTTATTTGATTTTGAATTTTTATTTAAGCATATACATATATATTACTTAAAATTATACATAAATATTATATATGAATTAAACATCAGATGTGTACATACATATACATATGTATATCACTGTATACGCCATCTACATGTTTACACGTTTATTACATAATATTTGCCATTAAGGTTTAATGTTAGGGGAACCTCTTTCTCCCAGCTCTTAATTTTTTAAAAACAATTTTATTAAATTATTTCATAGAGTCATTTTTAAGTGTTTGGTTTTATTCACACAATTTGATGTGGAAAATTTTAAACTTGAATGTTATTTTTTTTTAAACCAAAATTTCCAAATTTTTTTAAAAATTATTTCTCTGCAGAACATCTACATTATTCAAATTTGAAATGCTGTAGATAAATATATCTTACTGAACACGTTGTCTACCCCTTAATAACCAAAATTAAATAAAGTCCAAGAGGAAAAAGACCTTTCAAATTGCTAAAACCAGATCTTGGGCTTTATTAATTTTTTTCCAATGCTACACGAAAAAAGCCCAATTTTAAAGAATTGTTGGAACTGAACAAATATTTTACTAGAAAAAACACCGAACTTCTTACCGCTTCTGGAGTAATTATTCTTAATAATATACAAAATGCTACTTTTCGTTTTCCTACTTCTTTGACACTACGCGTATAAGCATATTTTTCTTCTATAAAGCAAAATTCTAATAATCCTCTAATAATACCCTTATGTCTTAACTTGAATAACTGGAAATCTACTTGAATCATTAAACTTGTGTAACTTTTTTGAAAACTAATACTTGAAAATGCATCCTTAGTATTTTAGGTTAAATTCATCCTATTTGGATTATTAGGTCTGAAAAGTACATAATTGCAAGTACTGGATTTAAATTTTTACTGGATTTTTACACAAATCATGGGTTCATTAGCTACATGTTTCTGTATTAATTAATGTAGATGTTGATTATGTCTGCCTTTTAAATGGATGTTTCACGTTAAACTATTTCAGTATAATTTTAGATCAGTTTTTTCATGGTTTTGGCAATTCTAAATGGCTTGTAATATTCTCTTACTTGTAAACGTCAGTTGTAAACTAATTTAAAAATTTTTAAGTAAAAATATTTGACTAGAGAAAATAAATTAATGTAACATACAATAAACTTCCATTTTAAGATATCTTTATTTTGAAGTCTTCGAAAGTCTGCAGAAATTTGTATAAGAAGAATCGTTTAATCCACACAGTGAATTTCTGTTTGTGATTAAACGGTTATTATTATATTTCTGCTTTTTTTTTTGCTTTAAAGTTGATAAGATCAAAAGAAAAGGGAAAGTACCAAGATATTATACTCTAATAGAATAAAATTTCCATATTTGTAAATTGCTAAAATTAAAGAAAAATTAAATCATGTAGATGTAAAGATACTTCAAAATTTAGCGAAACGCGACTATATATAACAGTTAACTTTTAAGTTCACTTCGTTTACAGGTTTTTATGATAGAAATAATAACTCTTTACAAAATTTGCAACTTCAAAAACTTGCATTTTAAAGACTTTAAAGATCTATTATAAAGGAGAATGACGATACGTAAAAATTTTGTTCTAAGAAAATAGTGTTTTTTAAAATATATTCCATCGCGCTTACAACAAGTAAAGTAAATTAAAGTTTGATTCTACAACCTTTCTACTATAAATAACGAAAATGAAATTCTAAACGAGATAAAATGAAATTATCCACAAACTCTAAAAACTGAATCAACTGTGAACATTGGTGCACTCTAAAACTTTCAAAATATATTTGACCGTATTTTAGTCGATTTCAACGCAAAAAAATTTATCCTATCAGTGAATGGCGTTAATAATTTCAATTTTTTTCTAAATTTCATTAAGTTTGTTCGAATCATATATATTGCTTATTTTATTGAGATAATAGCCGTACTCTTTCTTTTATCCAATCCTATCATGTCGAGACAAATTCATATATGTATGGATAATTGGCTTGTGCAATTTTGGGCACGACAAGTAAATATTCGAGTAAAAATAACACTTCATACGAATTCCTTATTTTTTTGGACATTTTTGTTTTAAAAATACCATGCCTTCGAATGACCTGAGTTTGTAACCTTCGAATGAGACCAAAAAAGGCGTGAGGGAGCGATTTCGAAGTCGAAGAATTTCTTTGTCAAACTTCTTTCAAGCTTTCCTAACTAATCCAATACATTTTGCTTAAAATCTCTGTCTTATCTATTGGGGGAAGTAGGCTAACATTTTATCAAACAAATTAATTTCGATTTAAAAACAGAATTTTTTCAAAAATATTTAAATACAAAGTTTAGCTACAAGTTTTGAATTAGCACATTTTTAAATTTTTTCTGTGTTTTTAAATAGTAAAAACGAAAGCAAAATACATATATTTTTCACATTATTTTTTTAATGCTGTTTTCACGTAGAATCGTTAAAATTTCTGCGCTAATTTAATTTACGTTGCTTGTTCCGTTTTCTACTATCATCCCTTCAGAAGTTCCGAGGTTGCATATTTGTTATGCCAAAACTTTTCGTCCTGATATCGGAAAAATGAAAATGCTTAAAGGCCGATAAACTGTTTCGAGTAGAGAAAATTTAGTTCTAAACAGAAATGAATGAAGCATCTATCAAAAAAAAAAAATAGGGCATATTTTCCAACAATTTTCAACAATTACCACACTCTTCCCCTTACAAGTTTTAAATCACTAATTTTACGCATGGTATATGTAAAAATAGAATATAAAAGTTGCCTATAAGGGATATGTATTAATGTATACGTATATGTATATACATGTATGGCCCGTATATAGAGCTATGAATATACGAACCATACAAGTGATGTACGTAAGTATGTATAAGTGTTATTTTCTTAAATAATATTATTGCTGTTATGCATAGTGAAAAAACTCGAGACGCAGTATTGTATTTCTATCCCATACACCATTTTTATATAATATGTATGTACATATATGAATTTTATTAGTAAACTGGTGTATAAAAAATTAAAGGAAAGCAAACTCATAAAAATATAAGAAGATAAAAGACCAAGTTAAAAAGGGTTCAAAAACCAAATACAAAGTTTGTTTGGAAATAATCAACTCCCAACTGTCAGTCACATATTATATCCTGAAAAGGACGTAAATTTGTTTTTATTTAGTTTTTATATATTTTTATATTACTCATGGAGGCGTTTTAAATCTCGTAATTTATTAGTATTCAAACAACTTCTTAGTAAGAACTTTTATTTTTAGACGCGCATTGAATTATATAAACCCACATACATATGTACACAATATATTATAATTATAAAAATACACAAAATGTATTTTTCTATCAAAAATATTCGTAAATTAAACTCTTACAGTAGTTCTTGATATTTAACATAAGTGAGGCCTGGATAATTTAGTTAAAATTCTTTTTCTTTGAATATTAGCATAACAGCTGAACAAGAATAAAAATTCTAAATATAATTCTAGTGCATTCACTATCGATAGGTATCAACAATAAAATTAAAGCAAAGACGATTAAGTACAGCGAAAGGGATTGAGAAGAAATTATACTTTTCGAATTTTAAGCAAAAAATTCTACACAATTCTTAGAGCATCTTGTAAATCGCCAACCTTTTAAAGCCAATGATAATCACAAAAAAAACCCTGAACGTTAGAAATCAAAAAATATTATAAAAACTGAATGCAGCATTATCTATAATTGAACTAAAGCAGTAACTATATTTTAAATATCAAAATTTAAAATAAAAATATTATTTTTTAAATTGTAAATTTTACAGGTCATTCGATTTTTAATTATATTTTTACGGTCTGTACAAAACAGAAAGAAAAGTAAGGTTGGAAGACGATCGATAAACCGAATTAAAGCTAAGTAACCAGGGCTGCTACTATGTTACTTCGTATTAAAAACTAACCGTGTTTTAAGAATAAAAAGCTAAAAATTCGAAGTTGTGAATTTTGAAATCTGAAAAGATTATAATAATGCAGATATTTAGGAGAAAGCCTTGCTCTGAGGTTTCTAACTCATATTTAATCATGCGCCTATCTGACGCAGGATTTAAGTTACATTTAAAATTTCAGAAAACAAAAATCAAAAAAGAGTCGAGATTAATCTTGCAACTTGGAACATGTTCAGTTGCAACCATTATTCCCATAGAAAAATTTGATCTACTCATGGAAATCTTTAATGGTATATAGTATGGAACTTATATACGAGGCACCCCATTAATATGATTGTTTCACTTTATTTCTAATATTCATCGCGGCACGGCATTGCTGGCTGAGGGATCTCTTGTTTCGAAATTTGAAATTGTCTTACAATAATAAACGCTGAAAAAATAATATAATTTTCACTAAAAGACGTAGTGATAATTATAAGCTAGAAAATAATTTAATAACAGTAATAATAAATGAATTCAGTGTACCAAATATTTAGGCTTATGGTAAAGAATTTTTGGTTTTAATATCATTTTGGAAATTGTAACAAATCACTTCAATGCTTGTAGCAAATACAAACGTTTTTACTATATGTTTTCAATGACATTGGAAAAAAAACTAAAAAATTTAATAAAAAATGATTGCTCTTTAAAGAGAACTGCTCTTTAAAAAGAACTGCTCTTTAAAAATCAGATATATGTATGTGCATATGTAAATTAGTTAAATATTAAAAATTGCAGTTGTAATCGTTCGTGTGTTTGCGAATAACACTTTTGCTAAAATCGGAATTAGAGAAATTATGAGTATATTTATAATAAATTTACAAAAGTTTATACGAATAAGACAGCTTAGATTCTGTTTAATTAAAATCTACACATTTTTCCACAGCTTTCAAAAAGAATTCTAAAACAAAATTATATTTGCCACCTTTAAAATTCATTATGAAGCTTTACACCGGCGGGGTTAAGTTATTGAAAAAGTTCGAGTCAAATACATATTGATTTTCCTCTCGTTATATTTGAATAAATTTGAAGAAATAAATCAGAACATAAAACGCGCAGTCTTTTTATATAAAATTTTTATGCATATATTTATCTTTGTTATGTTTTTATAATATAAATATGAGTACGTACTTATATATTTATATCGGGTTTTATAAAAATACATATATATTTTTTTAAGTAGCGAGATTTTATAACATAGCGCAACATTTTAAAAACAGGAGCTATTGGAAAATTATATTTCAAAATTCACTTGTTTATGTTTGTTTATTTATGTATACGATCTGTTAAATTTAAGCTAAAATATATTTTAACGACGCTTAAAATTCCGTGACTTAAATAATGTGCTTACAACGTTCTCTTAACATTGAACTAAATCAAGTTAATTAAGGTAAAAGCTCTTAACATTGTACACTTTTCTTAAATACGTTTTATACATGCATACGTAAAGTAAAAGTAAATAGGGTATCGAAAAAATGGAGCACCCTTTTCTTATACATGTCACATAAACATTGCTAGAAATACCTAATTAAATATATATTATTATTGTAAAAATTGTATTCCAAAATGTATCAAAAGCTTTAGCTGTTTTTTTTTACAAATTAAAGGTATTGAAAGCTCTGAGACGGTAGTACTATCGTATTAATACCGTATTTAAACTTTTTATAAAGCATTATTGAATTTACGAATTTTGCCGCGATCGGTATATAAGCAATATTGCAATAATGAACATAAAGTTGAAATTTTTTATTCATAAAATAAAGTTATTAAACACATTGAGGTGGTTTTGTAATTTAGAGGGCATAAAACGTTGGGAAGTAAATTGGGAAAATAAATTAAACCAAGCAAAAACTCTATTTTTAACAAAACTCATTTTTATCATTTTGGCAGTTTGTCAACTGACATGTTTTAGTATTAGTATTTAATCATTCTTAAAACAAAATACAATTTTAAATATTCATTTATAAAAAGATTAATTTCTGCTAAAATTAACAATGAAAACTGTTAATTTTAGTACTGTTATTGTAAAGCAATCAATTTAGTTTTGCTAAAAAATGCTGATGAAGGTACTAAGTAGTAAATAATTAAATATTCGAACATCATGGAGTTAATAATATTCATTCAAGATAAATAACCAACGCCACCAACGCTGATACAAAATTTTACAAAATGTACATAGTTCAAAATAAAAACACTTGTTAGCGTTATGATACAAAATCTTGGAGAATTGAGCCGCAAATATTATGCTAAAACATACACTTAATACCAATATGCAATTCCAACTGCGAATACAAGGTTTAATTAAGCTAATTGAATCGATTACATTTTCCATTTAAATTACTTGTTTTTGTGAGAGAAATATGTCGAAAAAGTAAAAAAGAATTACAGTAATTAAGTACATTTACTTGTATAATATGTAAAATTTTGATTTTTATATAAATGTAATTTTGGAAAGTAACTTTCGAGAAAGAGAAAACCAAATGCTGATAAAAATTTTATTTTTGTTAAAAGGCAAAATTCCCTTTCAACACTTTCATTAATACAGTTTCTGAATAAATTGGCTATGACAAAAATAAACTAAAAATAACAATTTACATAATATTACTGAACTGTGCATGTTTTTTCAAAATTCTTATTTTTTGGCTGATATACTACATATATAAGTATTTATAACTCAAAAAGAGATTACTTTGTTTTAATTAAAAAATTTTTAATAAAACTCTTCATTCATATAAATCCTCGCAACCCCGCACTATGTATATTTATAAGTTATTTAAAACATTATTTTTGTAATTAAAATTGATTGATTAATTTATATACTGTAAATAAAAATAAAGTGGAAGTTGGATATAGAGTCCAAGATCATAAACAGAATGTATTCAGCAATAATCTGTCCAAAGATAAACTTCGGCGCAGTTGCCAAGTAGTTCAAAAATTTTCAAAATATAACTCGACGCGAATTAAGGAAGCTTCAGTCCTCAGATGACCGGTGGTCGATTTAAACACATTAATAAAATTTGTAATTACAATAATAGCTTTTGTTCAAGAAACACGGTACGTGTTATGTTTCAATTATAGAGCAATTCATCTTAAAAACCTTCTTGTGTGAAAATCGTTGTGATTGGATGTGTTTCAGGTTTCATTATTTATCATTTGACAGCAAAAACCTTCATATTATTAATTACTATAGATCTCCAAAATGTGATCTGTTATCATTTTTGGTGATTCTGGGAAACTTTTTTGATAGAATTTCTAACTCCCTTATTTGTTAGTTGGTGATACGAATGTTAATTTGTTTGTGGGTTATTCCAGGAGGGAACAACTACTAAATTACTTAAGTTCATTTTCGGGCATATGCACAATTTGGTTACAAGTCCTTTATGGAACTCTTATATTGATCACATATTTTACAATGACACTTTATTGGCTGGTGGCGGATCCACATGTTTAATATCATTAAAACTAAGATTAAATTCTCTAAAATAAAAGGTAAAAGGTTAAAAAGATCAATAATGTTACAGTGTATAATTCTCTTTTTATTGCAAATCTATTTAAAGCTTACCTTTTCAATGTAGGTAGTGAAATATCAAATTCTATTGTTCAATTTTTTTATAAATAATATTCATTTATTTGGGACACTAAGTGGCGTATATTCAATTTTTGATTTTGAACTTATTGAGCTAGCTGAGGTAGAAAGCGCTTCTAATTTCCTTAAAAATAAAAGTTTGGTAGGTTGGGATCGTGTACCCTTAAAATTAGTTAGAGACCCCTTGGAAAATTTTTCCAGACTCCTTGGTATCACTTCAACCAAATGCTGTCAGATTGTGCTTATCCGGAATGTTTAAAGATTTAGAGAGTGTCTGGTTCTGAGTTAGTCAATATAGAGCAATTAGTGTGCCTAGCTATTTTGCAAAAATTGTTTAAAAAACCTTTTTTAGACAAATTAATAATCATTTGAGATTAAAAAGTTTCTTGTATCCACATCACTACGATTTCCAGAAAGGCGTAGATACAATAGATGAATTGGTTGATATAACGGACATGTTGTGTAAGAATTTATCAGTTTTTAAAATCGTTACTGGTGCATTTAAAGACTTAAGAAAAGCTTTTGATATTATTGTTCATTCTATTATGTTGCAAAAGGTGGAGGCAATTCGTTTTCCAGTTTCAGCTCTTCTTATTATGAAAAGTTATTTGGAATCGCGTATGCAATAATTTTTTTTCTGGGGTGTTGAAAGCTCAATAGAAGCTGTTAATATTGGAGTTTTCCAGGGTTCTAATTTGGGCCCATTATTGTTTCTTATATTTATTAATTATATTCGTAGCCTTCCTTTAATCGGTAAATTGGCTTTGTTCGCTGATGACTGTAGTCTTTTTTAACTCGGTAACGACATTTAAGATATTCGGCCCAGTGTTAAATACGATTTGGCTGTTTTATCTAAATTTTTTTAAAATAACAAATTGGCTATGAACTCTCAAAAAAAAACTCATAAGTTTCAGCTCACGTCGAATTAAAATTCAAGTCAGATTAGGTGATCCTGTAATTGAACAGGTAGATAATATTAAATTGTTGAATATAATTTTTGATAAACATTTACATTAAACATAAATTGATGCGATTGATAGATTAAGTGCATTTAATGGAATTATATTCAAATTCAAGTATAAATTACCGGCAAAATAGCATGTATTTTGCGTTTTGTCACTCCATTTTGTCGTATGGTACCGTAATTTGGCTTCTTTCACTTCCATTTCTAGACTTCTAATTCCTTGAAATAAGGTACTTAAGAGTGTATTTAACTTTCATGTGCATCATAACACATTTGAATTCTATAGTTCCTAAATTCTATTGTTTCTAAAGGTTGTTTCCCATTGGAGCCATTCATCGTTGTCAGCAGTTAGTGTGCATCTATGAAATAATTAATAACATTGGGCACAGTAATATAAATTCAGTAGAGAAATTTTCCAACAATATCCACGAGATTTAGGCGAAACATACGTGTCAAAAAATTGATACTTTGTTAACATCTCAAAGGATCTTTGTAAGTGGAGCAATGTTATTCAATGTGCTTCTATCTAGTATTAAAGATATAGGGGCATTAGGACGGCTCAAGAAGGTTTTTAAGATGTACTTAATATCCACTGAGCAGCTTAATTAAATACTATACTGATTTGTATTTATCTTCTGATATTTACTGATTTGTATTATTTTTTATCGACTTAGGTTTGCTGTTTTATTATTTGTGTTCCTCTCTGGTTGAACCAAACTTCTCTATTTAATCTTAAATTTATAACAAAACGGTTGCTTTTAAAAGTTAAATATGGTAAACAGTAAGAATAAAGCAATCCAAAAATTTTAAAGCATTTCAAAAATTTAAAAAACTGAATTTTATACATAATTTTATTATTTGCATTAGCATTAATATTATTTGTTTTTTTTTTTTCAAATTTTATTTTTTTATAAATATTTTAATTTTAAAATTTTATTTCTTTATATCACTATTTTAATTTTTAAAACAATTTTTTCTTTTATTTGATAATTACTTAGTCTTAGTTTTTTTTATTTTTATATAGTTTGTTGTTTATTTGAAAGTCAATTTCAGAACTAGCGTCTTTGCCTTATTTAGAAACCGGAATGTGAAGTCGATTGCTTTTCAGACCCTGGTTCTAAGACAAAGACTGAATATAAGGGAAGCTAGGTTCTTCGTTTTAAGCCCGTTTAAAAAAGATTTGTTGACTTTTAGCTGGTTAAGGTTTAAATGAGTTCTTAATCCTTCTTATTTATCTTATGGCTTGATTGAAGACTTTTAATATTACCGGGCTCTTTAGGGATGCATTGATATGGTCAGCATGTTGACTCTTGCATTATCTAATCTTGTATCAAACAGCAAAATCAAACAGGTTTTTTTGGTTATATCTACTATATAGAACATTAGGATAAATAATATATCAATATCTATCATAATATAAAAATCTGATGTAGTCAGCACATAACCGACCGCAATGTATATTATCTAGTTAACTGAAAGTGTTACAGAATACTATGAAAATGCCTGTTAAATACTTCTTTCCAGTTTTTGGGGCATTAGTAAGCTTATAGTTAACATACCTAGAAAAATGTAAATTTGGTTCTTAGTAGAGTTTCGCTTAGTGCTACCCGAATTCCCTGAAATGCTCTACAGTTAATTTTGGTAACAACCAGAACTCAAATACCAAAATTTCAAGAAATTCCATCAATTCGTTCCGAAGATATGGTGAAAAATGTATAATCGGGCTTCAGACTAGTTTCCGAGCCCTGACTTTCCAAAAAAAATTTTATGCTCAATGAAATCGTCCGTCCGTCTGGCCGCCTGTTCGCCCGTCCGTCTGTCCGTGTGTCTGTTTACAAAACTTCTACACCCTTGAAGATAGAAAGTTGAAATTTTATATGTGCATAGATCTTTACTAGAACTTATTTTCGTACAAGGAAATTTTTACCTGTCTCATTCCCTCTACAAGTTATACCCCCCTAAAACTCTAAGAACGGCACTTTTTAACAATTTATTGCAGTGAATCCATAAGTATTTTTCGAATTTTGCGAAAACAGAAAAATAGTGACTGGGAGATGGAAAAATTTTTTTCCATCTCCCCCTCTCAAGTTATCACCTATCGAAATTTGTAAAATTTGAATATTTGGCACCTTATATTTTTGAAAGCGCAAACTTTTTCAAATTTTCAAGCTAACGGTAGATTTCATGCCATTAAAAAATATAATTATTTTTCTTAACTCAGACAAATAACCCTTAAAATCGAGCATTATGTTAATCCCTCTTTAAGTTAATTTTTGCTTTATTGAAAGACTGCATAAATAGTTCATCCTAAATATATGCAATCCTAAAAATAGTTTCGTATTTGAATAAAAATAATTTTAATAGTGCTGTAGGTACACGTAAATTGTTTTTCAAAAAAGCATTTTCGCTTGTTGAAGGGAAAAGTTCACAATACAAACCATTGGTTTGACCCAACTTTATTTTTAATAAATTATTTTTTTTATATACATATGTATAATAATATTTCTTTGCAAACATAATCGGCCAAAAATATATAGTCATAATATCAACCTAAGATTTTTAACTTTTAATTTTTATCAAAATATAAAATTTAACTATCAAATCAGATAATTTTAAAAATTTTCACTTACCTTCACACTTAAGTTTCATGAAATATTAAGTTTTCTCAACTCGTAAGGTAAAAAAATTTTTTGAAAACGTAAATACTTTCGTATTTGGATCATTTCGAAAATATTACCATTAAAATAACATAGTAACTACATATTTGATATATGCTGCCACGTTCATATATTTATTCACTATCATACCACATTGTTCGGTTATTTAAGAAATTTTATTTGCCATTGAAAAGTTTTTCTTTATAAATACATATATTAAAAATATATGTATGGTTTAATAAAGAATTTAAATATATTTGTAATTTAAAATTCATTTAAATTTAACTTCTATACACAAAATAAAATTGAATTTCAAATTTACTACACATATTTTAAAAAAAACAAGCTCCAACTTGTTATATCACTGACAACCATTTTTTATTATATATTTTAAGTTATGATATATATACAAACGTTAAAAACTATTTGGAAGTTTTGCAAAATTTTCAAATACTTAATAAGTTTATGTTTTTACCCTTGCGTATAGTAAAACGATCTATTTGTACTTTAATACATTATGCACATTTGCATAATATTCTTATACAAAACAGGTAAGAATCAACTAATTTACTTATTTATCTTGGTAATTTTGTGTAAATACAAATTTAAATTGCATAACCTTAAGAAAGCATCAAATCAGAAAAATTTTTATTATCGCTTAGATTATTAATTTCATTTTTATTATATAAGGTGAATTTAAATCTTGCCCACATACATATATGCACATGTATTGTTTATACACGTATTATTCATGTAGGATTATAAGGAAATGGATACTTCACTTGCTCTATAATTCATATACTTAAGCATTTACTGCTTCAAAAAAAAAAATTAAGAACAAAAACGTTTTATTTGAGTTTTCTTATTTTCTAAAATAATTACTTAACCGAATGTTTCTCTTGCAAGTTAAACGACTATACTAAAAAAATTAAATTTCTATAATGAGAAAAAACATTTTTTTCTTTTCTACACATACCTATACCTCTCGTTTTTTTTCTCATTTTTTGTATTGTTTTTATTCAAGTTATTTTGTTTCACCCTTATTGTATAACAACAAAAAATATTCGTGTAAATTCTTTGTTTGTGTTTGTGTATAGTGTATGTAACACATATAAGCTTTTACAATGCTTTGTTCACATGCATATGTAATATATTTACTTGTCGGGCTTCTTTAAAACATTTCAGAGAAATAACTTTACATACATGAGTCCTATAAGAAAAAGTAGCAAAGGAATAGACTAATAGCCGTATTTGAAAAATTAGAAATATAAAAACAAATAACATTGAGATCAACCTGAAATTTGAAAACATGAAAGAAACAAAATATTTCATACATTGCACATATAAAAACGAAAAAAATTTCAATTTTTACAATTGATTTTTCATTGTAATAATTTATTTAATATTAAATCGTTAACAGTTTGCAAATTAAAATTTAAAAATATTGTGCAAACTTTTTCCTATAAATTTTGTAAAAAGTTAGAGTTCCCTTCGCAAATTAATATCTTTTTATTTTGGAAGGAATTCAAAAAGTACCCTAATTAGAAATTTAAATATTCTTTTAAGAATATTTAAAACGCAATATTAATATAATGCTACATTGCGTATGTGATCCATAATGTAGAATAAAAAAAGTATTCAATGTAACATGATCCAAATCGCTAAAAATGGATTTTATCTACGCAATAAGAATTCAAACACCGTAGTAAAAAAGTCGAGACTACAAGGAAGTCGGTTTAAAGTTTTGCTACGGTACTCATACTGCAGTTAAATTTTAGAAAACTTTTTTCACCACATTTGAATTAACGGCATTTAACTCCTTTTGCGTTGAATAAATTAATTTAATCGTATAAAATATATCAGTAACACTCAATAAAATCTCTTTAACATATAACTTCAATTAAAAATATTAATATTGTCACATCTTTGAATTAATAAACGTTAGGTTCTTTTTTAAAGTTATTTGCGAAGGGCTAATGGTAGCAAAGCGTATCTATAACCCATTATACGGCGTCTTATAGAAAAATTTAAATTTTTATTTGTTTATTAATAGAATTACCAATATTTTTGTAATTTAAATATATTATTAATATATTTAAATTAATAAATGTGGTAAATTAATATTTAAATTAATAAATAATATATTTTACAAGCTTAAAAATATATTATTTTTAAAGTTGTTTAATTCTTAATATCGAAAACTGTACAGATATGTCACACTTTAAATTAAATTTAAACCTAATTACTTTAAATGTTTGTTAAAAGAAATAAATTTAAGATTAAAAAAATAAGAAGAAAACCCTAAGTAACTATACAAAAAATGAGCAATTTATAATAGTCGGATTTATGTTATTAACCTGTAGTTTTCTATACTTAAATATTGTATATAATTATAAATAAATAAAAATTTCTACAGAAATAAAAAATTAACTTCGTGGTTTTAACTTAATCAAAGTTTAGGTAAACCTAAAAGAAATAGCGTTGTCAATCTGATTTTAGTAGAATAAATATGAACTGTATACAACAAAATATAAAACAACCAGGTATAAGCAAATTTTTTTTTAAACAATTCTTTTGTATTATAATAACTAGCACTGGGGCTTTAAGGTAAATAACTATTTGTTGTCTTTCATATTTCGGCCTTGGGGTAATTAATACAAATTTGTTCATTAAATTTCTGTTCATTTGGCATCGATTTTGTGTTTTTAAAATATTTTTTAACCTTTTTTGGTCTTTTTTTGAAATTTTTCCCTTTTTTCATAATTTTTCATAAGTTTTAATAAAAGCAGTAATATATTATACCGACAATAAGACAAAAATAAAGAACACTTTTTCTACTGCCAAAGATTTCAAATCTAATAACATTAGAAATGTTGGCAATATTTTTTTAAGTTTAGGAAACTTCTGACCTATTACTAGCGGCCCAAGTATCAATAAATGAAAGGCTGTTTAAAACATGTATCACGATACATTACAAAAAAACATTAATTTTGTGAAAATCATTTCCGATACCTCTAATATAAATTTTTCAAACCTTAAATTTTTTTCCCATTAGTTTCAGTTAAAGTTAAAAGAACGTTTTCCAAAGTGAGAAATAGTTTAGGGTTTAACAAACGCTGTTGTATTTTCAATCATTGGCAACAGCATCTTCTTATATGTAGCAACGACACTAAATTGGTGCGCCCAAATAGAGTATGAATTATTCAGCTTTGTTCCACTATGCGGCATATAAAGTGACAAGTTATTCTTCAAAAATTTTGCAGTTTTCATTGTAGATTTAAATTTCAAAGTTTTTTGAAACCTACAAGCTTTTATGAAATAAACCTGATTAAGTTTTTTATTCCTGTTCCTGCAAAATTTTGATTTTTGTTTTGTTTTATTTTATTTATTTTTGTTATTTTCGTGTTTTTGTATTATTAAATAATAAAATAAAGTCATTTAATAAATGTTTTTAAAACCAATTTTTTTACCTGACCTAAATTATAAGTTTTTAAGGGTATATTTTAGGTGTCAAAGCCTTATTTTTAGGACCTAAAAATCATAGTCCTAATATTATCCAAGTGTATATATTATAGTATAGTTTCAGTTATTCTACGCGGTAGAAATATTTTGGCCTCAGTGATCAAAACTTACATGCGAACTTTTGTTTTCCGAAATTTTCAGAAGTTTCTGAAACAACAATAAAATTTCGATTATTTTGCGCCCAGAAGTTTTATGAGAACTTATCAAACACTTGTATGGTAAAAATATTTTGGTCTCATTGTGGTCGCAACTCATATTTTTTGGTTTGTAGTGGTTTCTAAAACAGCTCATTTTATGCTCGAAATTTGTATCGGAGCTCATCGTACTTTCCCAACAACGATTATTTCTGAATATTTAATTGCGATCTTGAAAACCGATCTGTACAACATTTAAGGAGGATTGGATCATTTAAAATAAGTTAAATGTTGATTTGATTTCAAACAAACAAACGGCTCAAGTAGAAAAAAGGGTTTCAAAGTTATTTATTGTGGAAGAGATCACAATTTTGTTTTTTTCCAAGAATAATTAAGGACATGCAATGGTTTTGCTTATAAAAAGTAGAATAATAAAAGAAAGTACTCGTATAGACATCAAAAGACGTCTTAGCAATTTCATTAAGATCTCACTCGAGAAAATAATTCTCTCGATTTAAGAACAGGTAAGTCAAAAATAAAACAATTTCCCGAACTATTTTCATTTAAAGAACTCTAATTGTGCATTTTTTTAATTGAGTGAACTTGAGATAAAGAAATGCGTAAATAAGCCTATATTATGAAATTTCAATTAAAAATAGTATTTTTGTGTTTGACCAACGTGCATAATTGCATTTTCATAGCAAAACTTTTGTTGAAAAAATGTGATAAAAATTGCAATCCGTAAAGTAAAATTATTTACATTTCCTTTATTCTCACATACATAGATAACAAATATGTAGATAGTTTTTGCCACTTTTGTTGTGATACGTAACGAACTACCGAAAAAACAAAATATAAAAAGCACCAAATACATATACATATATAATGTTAAGAATATATAATGTTGTTTCAGTATCCAAGCGCTGTGTAGAAACATATAATTTGAATTTTGAGATTGGCAGACTGTTATTCCAAACATCAATCAATATGCAAAACTAATCTTTCATTGAAATTCTGAATAAATTAATTAAAACATATTTTTGAATAATAAAAAACATAGTAAAAAGTTGTTTCTGGTTTTTATGTTGTTTTTCATTAACACTTTCTGAAACTGGTGTTTACATCTACAAGCAGAATTAAAGACAAGTGTCCGTCGGTATTAAATTTTTTCATATAATCTCCACTACAAAGTCAAAATTGTGCAAAATTTTATATAAAATTCTTTCATCCAATTCTTGATATTAACGACTTCAAATGGAAATATAATGCCAAATATACATATGTATATTGATATCAGGCTGCCAAGTTTAGAGAGTGAATCAAAAATAATTTCCATATTTGTATGAACTCCAAAAGGGTGATTTAAAATTATTTGTGTAAAGGAAATTGATTTTACATATTTAATTATTGATATTTTTATAAATTCATTTAAAAAACTTCATACATAAATGAGAAGACTATTGAGACATGGTATTGAAAATCACCCAACGTGACAACTGAACCATATATACGTTGAGTATATATGGTTCAGTTGTGTGGCTCAACGTAAATATGGTAATTCTAAACCATATTTACGTTGAGCCACTCTGATTTTTGATGAATAACTCCTTACAATAAAAGTATAATAGTATAAAAAAAAATTAAAGAAAATTTATCGAAAAGTTTTGTTTTTCATATAATGAAAATTTCCGTATTTCATAAGAGAAATAAATTATATAGATATAAATGGAAATAATAGGAAAATAATTATATAGAAATAATAGAATATAAAGTGATAGTTAACATACATTTTGAGTTACTCTACTCCGCTATAAATAAAACTTTATTTTAAAGAAAAAATTTAAAAGCAATTCTCTCAGATTCTGAATTTTTATAAAAGCGAATTATTTACATTTTGCCTACAACGATTACCATGATCATTTTTAAAATTTTGAAAAACTGTTCTATGTACTGCGTCAAAATTAATTATGTTTGCTATGTTAATGCTGATGTTATGTACGGACCATATAAGGTTTCTTTACTTTTTGAACAAAAATTTAGGAACCCATTCAGCAAGCCATATAAACTGTTAAGTCAATTGAGCAATTAAATCTTTTTTATGACATCGCACTCTTTATTTTGTCATCATTTTAATTGTCAAAAAAAACTAAAACTAGACAAAAAAATTAAAAGACACAGTTATAAAAGTCAATTTTATCAAGAAAATTATATTTTTAAAAAAATTTAACGAAAATATATATACATATGTAAATATGTATTAAATTTTTCTAAAAGTCAAAATTCTATTTAGATGCTGCTATATTTACTACTTCCTAGTAAATCTGTTGAAATATTAGTTAAACCACATTTTCTTCTACATACATACTCTTATACATTTATATCAATACTAGGATATGTACTTAACCATATATTTTAGGCTAAAGATTGATCTTTCGAGAAATTATTTCAATAAACTGTTGACAGTTTACAATAAAACTCTATATGATATAAATATTAAGGGCAACTGTTTTACTAAAGAAAAATATATTTAGCAAAAGTAATTAGCATCGTGATTGTGGGGACGTATTTCCCAACAATAGGAATTTTTAGAAAAATAAAATTAAACTACTTGCAATCTCACAAAATTAAAAATTCCACAAACATAATTTTGCATAGATAATAAACAGCGGAATTATCTTTTTTTAACGTAATTTTTAGTTCTTATATTTTGTGAAACATTTTTCTTTCAATAAAGCAAGTACATACGTATATGTAATGCAACAATATTGATTGGAAAAATTTAATAATACTCATTGTAAAAGAATTATGTTACTTATGCATATAACATGTTATAATATGACTGTTAAATCCACATGATCACAAGTTTATGCATAAATATATGGCCTTTACTACAAGTTAATCATTTTATCAGCACAATATTCATTATTACTAATGTTATTTTTGCAAAGTAAATGTTGCTGTCATTTATTTCACAAAGCTTTTTTAAAAATTAAAGTTTCATCCGTCATAATATGCTTTTCATTATTTCATCTTTACTACTTTAGAAAATATAACAATTAACAGGATATGTTAATAATACAGTTACAAGAAGTCCTAATGCGAATCGCATTCATTTCAAATATTTTTGAAACAGTAAAATAGCTTCATGACTATAAAAAATATAAAAAAATAGTTACTTTGAATTCCATCTTGTAACCCATGAGCAAATCGGCTTCATAGAGTCCGTACTCATCTGTGATTGACTTATCACAATTTAGAGAAACTAAATATATGTTTAGTAAAAGAGCTACATAAATAAAATTTTTGGTTTTTTCTCCGTTGAAATCAAATTTGTCTCTTCGTTAATTATAGTCGCGTTAGTTATTCGTAACATACACTTAGTTCCAGAAATTTATGTCATAACTCGAATTGTCGTTTGAGGAGGAAAAAAGTGTATGCAAACAAAAAGTGAATTAGGCAAACTATTTTATAATATAGTTCACCTATTTTTTAAAAAAAGGAAACATAGTTAACAAAAAAACAAAAAAATATATTAACGAATCCAAAAAAATTCAGTGTTGTAACAAAAATAAAAAATCTGATGTGGTCAGCACATAAACGACCGCAATGTGTATTGTTTAGTTAAGTGAAAGTGTTACAAAATATTATAAAAATGTCTGCAAATACTTCTTTCCAATTTTAAGGACATTAGTTAACACACCTAGAAAAATGTAAATTTGGCTCATAGTAGAGTTTCGCTTTGTGCTGCCCGAATTCCCCGAAATGCTTGCCAGTTAGTTTGGGTAACAACCAGAACTCAAATATCAAATTTCAAGATATTCCATAAATTCGTTCCGTAGATGTGGCGAAAAATGTGAAATCGGCCCACAGATCAGTTTTGGAGCCCTGATCTTTCCAAAAAATTTATATGTTCATTGTTTTAATACGAATAATTTAAGTATTAAATTTCAATGAAGTCGGTTGAGTATTCCTCTTTATATAAGCAAAAATGTATATTTGGCCCGTAATAAACCTCCGACTGTTGATGCCTGATTTCCTCTAAAAGTTAGGAGGTTTCGTGGATGGTCGAGCGAAGCTTATGTATGAAATGAAGTAAATCGGTTGAATATTTTCTTCAAAATGGTCAAAAATGTAAAACAGGGCCACTAAAAAGTGCAGTTCCCGAAACCTGATATTTCTCAAAAGCCTGTTGTATGATCAATTTGTGCCGTGCTCAAAATTAACTTACATATAAAATTTCATCAAAATCGGTTCGGCCGAACCTGAGATATACGCGTGCAGACACAGACCGACAGGTTTCTGAAAATATCAGAAATAATCTTGCAAGCCGAATAAAAATGATACATATTTATATCATGTCGTAACTCAAAATGTCGTATTAGAAGATGTCGTATCTCGAAGACTTAGTGTACTTTGACAAGGTAAACTAGATTATCGTCAAACAAAATAAATTCAAACATAGCGGAAGATATTATTCTTTAACGATTTTGATATTTTCTCTAATGCTGGTTACAATTTCATTACAAATTCCAAGTCCATATTATTTCCAGATTGTAGCATAGCCAAACGCGAATTTCTGTTGAAAAACATAAATTGTTTAGGACACGAACCAAGTTAAAAATGAAAATTTTTTAAATCTATTCACAATATTTCAATTTATTTAGAAAATATTTTTAGTACTTGTAGATAATATACATGCCCATATCGTATAACAATAGATTTATATACGTAATAAGTGTATTTTCGAAGCACGCAATAGTTATATAATAAATTGTGACTTCATTTAAAAATTATGAACTGAAATTTTGCATGCTTTTTTAAATTTCCTTACTTTTTGGACTAGTTTTATAAGTTATAGGTGTTTTTTATTTGTTTATTAACTTAAAATGTTGAAGTAAAAACGATTAATTTTTTTCATTTCAATATTGGATTATTATCTAAAAATTTATTAAAAATATCGATTTTTTAGACAGATCCAAATCAAAAATTGATTGACAGAAATTGGTTTCAATAATCATTTCATTTTCTGGCTTTATGTTATTATTATGAACCAATCTCCAAAAAGAAGTTCTATATTTCTTTGATATAGAAGTAAGTCAAGATGATTTCTTCAATTCAGTTGAAAACGCCTTGTCAAATTTTAAAAATTCTTGAAGCATTTAATTGATAATCCCTTCGAAAAGATGCCATTTACTTAATTTTTAGAAACTATCCGCAAGTTGCGGCAGATGAAAAGAAACGTTATGCATTTGTTCGCGAATTTTCAAAATTATAGTCTTTTCTTTAGTTTATCCTGGTTATTCAATATTTCTCCGAAAATTCTACTACTGGGCTCATATGGAAAATTTTTGAGGCATTTCAGAGACTCGCTTTCCAAAAGGGGTTATGCTAATATCCTTAAAATTGCTCGCTGACCCCACTGTATGTTAGGCGGAGGAAGACTTTTTTATATTTTTTCTCCGATTTGAGAAATCCTCAAATTTGTTATATTTACATTCTTAAAATGCGATTATAAATAAGCAAAAAAAAAATAAAACTAACTTCAACCAACCAGGAAAATATTATGTTATTTTGAGGATCATCTTCAACTAATGATTTATTTATTTTTTGCTTATTTAAAAAAAAAAAGTTAATAAAGTTTCCAACATAGTTCCAAATCAAATTTTTATTTTACATTGACATTTAAACTTAATAGCGATTAGTTCAATACTGTATAGTATATCAATAAAATTGACTATGCAAAACATGAATGGAATCTTAGGATGTAATCACACACAAATGTTTGAAAGTCGCTATGAAATGCACCCATTATATTAATCTTTATTAAGCGACATCTTTATTTGAATAGAAAAACGGCAATCACCTTTTGCGAGGATTTTTTTCCTGATAAAGAAAACATAAGAACTATCTTTTAAGATTGTAGCGAATTAGTTTTTTGAATTTTGTACACTTTTTTTCCTTAGAATATTTATACATACAAGTACATATGCAACTTTAGCAAAATTTATTAATTAATTTGCTTATAGTTATGAAAAAATTTAGCCTATTGAAAATATGGACCTTTGTAATTATTTCTGGTACCATATATTCATCTTCAACAATACTTTATATAAGCTTATAACTTTGGACTAAATAATAAGAACTTTATTTTGAACTAATATTCTAATGACCATAATTCTACGTAAATTTAAAAGAAATTCCAAAGTGATAATTTAACACTAAATCTATTTGTAAGCGGGCCGAGTGACTCTTCTGTCATAAATAATTTTCAATAGCTGTCCCTCTTAAATCGTTCTCTTTTACTGCAAAAAAATTGCAGTCCCGAAATGTAGATTATAGCAAAATAATCATATTCGATGGCCTAAGAACAAGAACAAATAAAGTTGGGTCAAACCATTGGTTTGTATTGTAGCACATTTCCCTTCAACAAGTGAAAATACTGCTTTTAAATACAGTCTATGTATGCCTACCACTCTATTAAAATTATTTTCATTCATAAGCGAAATTATTTCTAGGATTGCATATATTTAGGATGAACGATTTATGCAGTTTTTCAAATAAAGAAAAATTTAATAACAAGTGGGGTTAATATAATGCTCGATTAAGGTTTAATTGTATGAGTTAAGAAAAATAATTATATTTTTTAATGTCATGGAATTTACCGTTAGTTTTTTGCGTTTATAGAAATTTGAAAAAGCTTGCGGTTTCGGAAATATAAGGTGTCAAAAATTCAAATTTTACAAATTTCAAGGGGCGATAACTTGAAAGGGGGTGGAGATGGAGAAAAATGTTCTTTTAGCGAAATGAACTCTTTGTTAATGTCTAAAAACCCCTAAAATTGCAAGCTTCTACAGGCTGGGGTCTAGAAGAAAACCGAAATCAAAAATTTGAAAAAAAAAGACTTTACATAACGGTAAATTTGAACGGCCATTTTGTTTTGTAAAGTTTAACTATAGTATACCGCGCTAGGGGAAGCAAGTCGCTGCCTTTCTGCGTTTGCAAAATTTCAAAAATGCTTATGGTTTCATTGCAACAAATAGTTAAAAAAGGACATTTTTAGGGTTTTGGGGTGGGGGGGGGTATAACTTCTAGAGGGGGAGAGGTAGGTAAAAATTTTGTTCTACGGGAATAAGTTTCTAGTAAAGATCTATGTAGATATTAAATTTCAGCTTTCTATCTTCAAGGGTGTAGAAGTTTTGTAAAGCCCTTTTTTTTTTTAAATTTTTGGAAAAGTGCTAAAAATAGAGTTGTATAACTTTATGTCACCATATTAATTTATGCAACATATCAGTAGTGTTTTTTAAGATATTGCAGGAGCACAACTGAAGTTGTATGGCTTCTATCAGAAGATGCCAAGGAATTTCAACGACTTTTATCAAACACATTAGCCCTACTAATATATTTACTTGTGCGAAATTTCAATACAAAAACTTTTATAGTTTCTAAGATATAGTCAAATAAATTTTCAAGTTGTGTTGCAGCTACCCGAACCAATACCCCGATCATATCCAATATAATTAGGGTTCTGGCGTTTACTATAATAAATTATTTACTTACTATACTGTAATAGCGTTTACTATAATAGCTCAATCAGTTTATGAGTTATCGTTGGGACGGACGGACGGAAGGAAATACGTTCGCACGGGTATAAAAGCTAGTTTTTTTATGAAGTTTTTCAAAGGAATTTTTGGAAATATTTAACTATAACTGTAAAGCAAACTTTCCCAGCTATATAAAATCAAAAAATATCTGTTAATTATCAAAAATGAATCGAGGTCCAAAATATTAAGTAAAGAAATATTTAGAAAAAATGACGATCAATTTACGCAGAAAGTCTCAGGATTTTAAGATCAAAATATTTAGATCAAAGTTCCTTCTGGAATTCAATTAATGTTACCATCACTGAACATAACAGCTTCAACAAAGTCAAAGGAGTATCAATAAGTCGAGGTTTTATTAACATTTGATTGTACTGATTTGCCTGAATATGTCATCGTAGGATGTCAAACCATTTCCTTCCATCCTTATGCACCTCTACCAACAAGATGTTTTTAACGACTCCTTCAAGTGGTTACAAACCCCATACCAAAGTCAATATAACTTCCACGAGGGTGCAGCGGACAAAAATGAAAGAAAATGACAACAACATGGACATGGATTCAGATTGCATGTAATGTCTTAGCTCAACATAATACAACGGAACTGTGATGGATTTTATCAATATTATTATGATTTCAACTTATAAAATTATTACAAATTCTTTTGTATTTTGTATTCAAGAAAGCAAATTTCCTATAAATAAAAAATTGTAATATTTTTATAGCAATTTTAATTCAGCTTCAATTATGTTATTGCAACATTTAACGTATTAATAATAAATTTGAAGTGGAAATTCAACTAGAACTCAGTTAAATTATATTATCCAACTAAATATATAATTTGTAATATTTATTTACACCATAAGAAAATTTATTGTTATATGCGGTATATAGGGAGATAAAAAATATTAAAAATAACGTTGGGTCAAACCAATGGTTTTTAATAGAACATTTTTCCTTTCAACAATTGAAAATACTGCTTTTAAAAACAATCTATATATACCTCCTACAATTCTAAAATTATACTTTTAATCATATACGAAACTATTTCAAGGATTGCGTACATTTAGGATGAACAATATATGCAGCCGTGAAATAAATCAAAAAACAAATTTAAAGATGCGTTAGTATAATGCTCGATTTTATGGTTTGAGAGGGGAGATGGAAAAAAATTTTCTTTTAACGAAATGAGCTATTTATCAGTGTCAAGCAGCTTTTAAAATTTCACTTTTACAGACTGGTATCTAGGAGATGAACGACATCAGAAACTGGGAAAAAACGGATTTTAGATAACGTTATATTTTTATGGCCATTTTTTTTTAAAGTTCAAGTTCGGTATACCGCGGTAGAAGAACCAATTTACTGCTTTTTTGTGTTTATAAAATTTGAAAAATGCTTGTTGTTTCATTTAAAATTTCATCTTCCTATCTTCAAGAATGTAGAAGTTTTGTAAACAGACGGACAGGCAGATTGAAACTAATAAGCACTTTTTTTAGAAATGTGCTAAAGAGGAAAAGTTATTAAACCAAATTATAGAAAAGACTCGGCTAAACTGATTGTCATGAAATTTTATATGTGTATTTTACATTTTTGCCTGTATAAAGAGAAATAATCAACTCCTTGAAAAAATTAAATGATTATACCACATAATGATTTAAAATGTTATAATGAGAGACTTACAATTGAAGAACTCGAATTCTCCTTATTGAAATGAAATGGAAATTCACCAGGACCATTATATGAAATGATTAAAAATTTGCACAAAAACGAGAGTAGATATAGTTGACCGTGTCAACTCTGTGATACCCATATGGTTAAATGATTTTAAATGTCGGAGATATTGACATCAATTTCATACAACCTCTTGCTTTTTATATGTAGTGCTATTATATATGGTAGATAATTTTTACCATATAAACCCATACAATTTAAAAGAGTTTTATCGAAAATGATAGCCACATAACCAAATTTGTTGTTCATTTGAACTTTGTGGCTTAAATAGTTTCTGAGCTATGAACAGCTTATTATGTTGTATGGCGGCTGCCACAAGCAGTCGAAAAATAATGGAAAAATTGATAAATTAAAGATTAGTATGGTATCTTGAAAATACATCAAAAATGAACGTGTTCCAGTCTGCGTTTCGCAAATTTAGATCTACTATTAAATTAAGGAATAGGTGGCTACTATTAAATTAAGGAATAACATGGCTAAATTTATTTAAAATTTTTTAAGAGACAGAAAGATGTGTACTGTTCAGGGAACAAATATGCCACGTAACGGAGTTTTACAAAGTAGTGTACCACAAATCCATTTTAAGTGTTACCTTATTTTTACTACTTAACGTATAAGCACCATATTCAACGAAATCAACTTACCTGTTAAAGGTCTACTTTTTGCTAATGATTTAATTCTTTATCTCTCCATGAAACCGTCAAAAAACATTCCAAACTTATGAAAAATAGTTTAACTAATGGTTTAAAATGGTTTTGAATTTTCAACAAACAAACTACTGCGATAGTCTTTACAAGGAAAAGAAAGAATATTGATCAACCACAAATTGGTAATAATAATGTACCTATTAATTTCGTATGTATACAGAAATATTTAGGTATGAATTTATATTGCACATTGCCGTGAAATGAATATATTCAACTGATAAAATCTAAAGCAACGAGAAACATGAATTTTTTAAGAATGTTAGTCAATTCAAGATTTTGATCACAAAAGAAAGTTCTGTTACGAATATTGCAAATAATAATCTTGCCAATTATAGATTATGGATCTCCAGTGTATTCCTCCGCTAAAGCGTTTTACATACCGGAATAAGACTTGTAACAGTTGCCTTTAAGGCTAGCCCAGCTGTAAGTTTGACAACTGAATCAAGTTTGTTACCTTTAGAATAGGAAGATTTCTTAATAATGAAACGAATATTAAACTATGAATGTAAATTAAAGTCCTTTAATTATCATTCTCTCTTTCAGAAAAACTGCAGAAGGAAATATTGCGACAAATTTAAAAATAACAAAATTCATTTTAAACCTTTTTTTGTAAGGTTCAAAATCTTATGTATAAATTTAGAATTCCATTCTAGAATACATTGAACTACAAATTTCAAAATTTTCCATTTGGAAATGGAATATTTTCAAATGGATAATTTCCAAAATGTAAACCATTTATCAAGGGAAAAATCTATTAAGAAAGATTAAGAATTGGACACTCATAAAAATATCTTTGGAAAAACTTCTCCACCTTACGTTTGCGGTTGTGGCGTAATATTAACTATAAATCACATTTTTAATGAATGCAACAATATCTTGAACATCAGAAGAAAATACAAAATACACAGCTTTGAAGTTTTGAAATATGAAGATAATATAACTCTCAACAGAATTTTAAATTTTTTTAAAAGCAATTAATTTCTTCAGTAAAATTTGAATTTTTCATTTTCATTTTTTAAAAATTTAATTAATTAATTTTCTAATATCTGATAGTTCAATGAAATTTGCTGTATTACTTTGTAAAAACTACTTTGTAAAAATTAAAATTTGTATTAGGAACTGCTAAAATCCTAAAGGGTTATAAACGCCATTAGATATTTATAATAATAAAAAAAGTGAAAATTACTGGTAATGTTAAATGTACATATGTGGGCACGCGTGTATTTCAAGTTCGATTGAACCGATTTTGATGAAATTTTACATGTGAGTTTATATTGACTAAGGCACGAATTGATTAACTTTTATTATATATCAGACATAATACATTTTTATGTATATAAAGAGAAATAATCAACCAATTTTCTTGAAATTTAATATCAAAATTCGGGGTGTTAAAACAATAAACCTATAAAACCGGCTGGGAAACCGAACTTGCGGTTCAAAATGAGTTTTCATAATTTTGTGTAATATTTTCACTAAACCAGGCAATGTAAATTTCAGTCAGTTAGTATTTTTACCGACCGTATTGTGTATACAATAGGTAGGTTATGTCATGGCAACTAATTTTGGATATCGTTTTCGATGGAAATGTACTTCCCCATGGTAGGAAAGTGTAAAGAAACTATATTTAACAACCTGATTTACTTGAAATTTCATATATAAGCTCAGCTCGACCTCCTAACTTTTGGAAGAAATCAGGTGTCAGCAACTGGACGTTTACTACGGGCCAAATATACATTTTTGCGTATATATAAAGAAATAATCAACCGATTTAATTGAAATTTAATATTTGAATTATTCGTATTGAAACAGTGAACATGATGATACAAAGTTTTTGGAAAGATCAGGGCTCGAAAACTGATCTGCGGGCCGATTTTACATTTTTCACCATATCTACCGAACGAATTGATGGAATTTCTTGGAATTTGATATTTGAGTTCTGGTTGTTACCCAAACTAACTGGCGAGCATTCAACTAATTCGGGTAGCACAAAGCGAAACCCTACTAAGAGCCAAATTTACATTTTTCTAAGTATGTTTACTATAAGCTTCCTAATGTCCTAAAAATTGAAAAGAAGTATTTAACAGACACTTTTATAATATTCTGTAACATTTTCACTTAACTACATAATAAACAATGCGTTCAGTTATGTACTAACCACATCAGATTTTTTAGTTTAATATGTAATGTATGAGATATGCATTTTTCACATGTTTTTTGGACACATTTAATACGTTTTACTGGAAAAACTATGAGATATAGAGAAAAATGTTAGATAGGTTAACTTTAAGATCTCCTAGTAGCGCATCGAAAAAAATAAGCAAAACAAATATAATAACAAAACTTTTCGAGAAATTTCGAGTTTTGCAAAAAAAAAAAATTTAAAAAAAAAAACAACAATTCAGACTTTGATGAGCTGTATGTTGAAAGCTATGGCTCAAATCAAATTAATTGTAAGAGCAAAATTAACAACAATCAATCGCCCATAAAACAAGCCCCTCGCGATAACTCAATGCTGTATGAATTCGAAATTATAAGCATTTATCTATATTCAAAAAAAGTCCGTTACATTTTTTTTCAACAGCTATGGAATTAATAATATGTTTAATTGTCAACGAAAGAGACAACTCATCATGTTTAGCATATTATGAAAAGATAAATTCAGAAATTTAAGCAGTTACGCAAATGCGTTAACCAATTATTAATGCGTTAATTCATTATGAAGCAATATGAATTTATTTCATGCGACAACTTTAAGTTAAAGAAAGTGTCGTCATCTGAAATAATGTAATCAAAGGAACGAGTTAAAGGCAGAAAATTGAATTAAAAAATTTTTCTCCTCGAACTGAACTTGAAGTGCTCGAACTAGTGACCTGATCCAGTGAGCAGATGAATGACGTCATCCATCTCTTCTGCAGTTGCATGAAGAAATTTCCATTAAGTTAAATTATTAGTGTAATAAGCACATACTTATTAATTTCACAACTATGATGTTGTATTAGTAAAATTCATAATTTAAAATTTATGTTCTTTACATTATGACATTAAGTGTGCAATTTTGATAAAAGGATAAAAATCGCCAAAGTTTTTTTTATGTAAAAAAGTAGATTTTATATGCACCTCTTCAAAAGTAGTTTATCCTGCAAGCATTCATCGCATCTTTCACATATAAAATGGAAAATTTATAATATGAACAAATTGGGGTCTTTCCAAATGAAGTTTGTGTAATTTTGACTCAGAGCCACTTTAATCAATAATTGTTTTGTTTAAAATAACTTTAAATCAAGTCGAAGAACTGACAATTTTATTTCATAAATGGAATATGATATACTCGTATTTACAAACAAACTAATTAAAATAATAATTTTTTTAATAATTGCTTATTTGGTAATTTCAACTCAGCATTTAGAGTTGTTGATTTAACGTTCTTAAATGTGATGAACCAAGATTTATGGATGGTATGGTGATAATAAGTGACTTTCAGCACATTTTATCTGTTTTATTGTATCCAAACTATGTAAGACTGCAAAGGAAAGTGGTTTCGTGCAACGATACATAATAGTCAAACACTACAACGATAAAGTGGAAATGGCTAATTTCAGCGGGAATTTAAAATCCGTTTTCTCTAAATTTTTGATATTCTTTTTCTTTAAAATGGTAAATTGTAGAACTCTCAAATTTTAGCAGCTTTTAGGCACTTATTAATCATTTATTTCATTATTATTCATTATATTTCAAATCAAAATCGCAAGGTTTTCCAAATTTCTGAAGAGTGAAAAGATAACGGTAAATTTTACACCATCAAATTTTTATTTATCTTAATTCTCGTACATTACCATAAAATTGAACTATTACCTTAATGCTTGCTTAAATTTTTTTGTTTGCTCATACACTATTGTATAAAACACATTTGGAATACTAATGAGCAGAGAATTTTTTTTGAGGAAAATAGGTTCAGGTAAAATACGAAAACATCAATCCAATAAAAAAATTGCATTTTAAATTAATTTCAACTTGCCGTTTTTGAACTTTTCAAGTTTCCAAATTTTGGATTTGGATCTTTTCTTCCAACTCTGACAATTCTATGCAAAAAATTTTTTTGCTATTGCAATTTGTTACTTGCACAATGGCTACCACTTAAATAGTTGAATACGGGACGGAATTCATTTTTTTTTCTTCAAATTTCTTTCTTGCAACGTGAAGAAATTTTGAAAATTAGCAAACTAACACACATCCAAAAAAAATTGTTATGAGACTGTTGTTTAATTGACAAGTTGTTTAATTAACACTATTTTGATTTAATCATAAATATATTATTTAATTTTTTCATATCGAACTAAAAAAACATCGATTTTTATCTGCAATTACATATTATTAAGCTATTTTCTTTGTTAAAACAAATGAATTTTTCAAACGGTTGTGCTACAAAATTATCCTTTTATTTATGTGTACATACACAGTTCAAGAAAGCCAAATAACAGAAGCATTTAATTAAAGATTTCTAAGCAAACCAAAACTAAAAATAAATTTAAAAATATCAAAAAAATTTTACAACTTGGAATTCAAAAACAATTTAAAAGACCATAAACAAATATTCAACATAATTTTGCTCACCGTTTTTCAGTTTCACTGTAGAAAATTTTTGAACTACTTGCTTGCGAAACGACATCAAGATTAATGTTATTTATTATTTATGCAAAATGGAAACCCATTGAAAATATAAACATATTTAAAGAATGTTTTTTCAACTTTCAACCTTTTTTCTATTTAAAATTTAGTAATTTTGCTTTTGAATTTAATGATGAAGTGACAAACAAAATTAACTAAACCATAAAAAATTGTTTTTTTCTTATATTTTATTACCGTACAATATAAACAATATAAATCATCGAAAGGAATATTTAGTCAGTGTTGGTTGTTAATATAAAATAAATCAATGTCCAAATTTCATGAGAACGTAAATGCCTTCCAATATGTTAAAATCAAACGAAAAAATTCTAAAAATTTATGTATCTATATAGTCACAATATTATTCTTTAATTTTCTAGGAAACTATGTTCACACATTCTTTATTTTTTATTTGTTGAAAAATGTCATACTTTATTTTTTTTATAAAACGTATTATAGCACAAAAATCTCTTTTTATTATTTAAAAGAACATGAAAAATTCAAATTTGACGAACGCATTTACTTGTTAATTATAAATTTTATTTGTAGTTCTGTATTTCTATAAAGTACATTTAAAATTTGAAATTTGAGAAAGTAAATTGCGTACACGAGCTATAGAAAAAATTTTAATTTTATAATACCTCTAACACCAGGCCTTAAACAATTTAAAACTAATGCATTATTTGCAACTGATGCTTTTTAATATTCATATAACCATACGTATATAATTGTATGCAGGAAAATTAATAAATATTTACACAATATGCACTTTTTCATACTATGAAGAAAAATATATGTAATTAAAAAGTTTTGTTGAATCCGTGTGTAATAAAGAATAAATTGTCAATGAAATTATTAAACTTGAATCAAACGAAACAAATTCGTTTCTCTAAAATTACGATTGTATAATTAGAAAGATATAATTATAAAAATTAAGAAGAAAAACATATTATCGAAAGCCACAGACGCGCTGACTCCAGAAATATTCTCACACCATTGTCAAAACAACTTGATTTTATTGGCTCACATTTATATGGATTCCCTTAAAAAGTTCCAAAAATGGAAGAAAAAAATAATGTTCCCTATTGTCATTCTTCCTTTTGCTCTTTTTTCGTTTGTTTTTTTATAAAGGACTTCGAGACAAATAGAATACATACACATATGTAATTTCATCGCAAGTTATTTAAAAAATTTTGTTACTTCTTTACATTTTTCGCCATTCTTTCAATTTTTACATTAATGTCTGAATATTTTTATCTCCTGTGCTACTTTACTATTGGTTTTTGTTCAATACAATCACATAGCCATGTGTTAGTGTAAATAGTCAAAATATTTTATGATATGAAAATTTTAATCATAACATTTTGCATTAAATTGAAAAAAGCAAATAAGGATATTAGGTCCATGCATAAACACCAGTAATAAAAATTTAATGTTTGTGTGGAAGTATGCATATGTGTAGTAACATTTGAAGTCATAAAATTTATCGAAAAAATTAATTAATTATAAAATAACAAATAATATTTCTAAGATGTTACTTTTTCCATTTACTTTGAAATTCTTAAATTTTTAAATGCTTACTTCTGTATTGATAAAAATAAAAAACACACTTAATACACAATATTTAATATACAATCGAAGCATAAAACATACAGGTTTTCCACATAAACAAATAAGTTTGTGTATAGAATCTGGCATAAGATTGTATTTTAAATATTTCATATTTATGTACATAAAAGCCCATAGCAAGAAATATTTAAGATATATCTATATAAAGCCGTGTGCGCTTGCATCGCGAGGGTTGCAAGTATTATGTCTGTAGTTTTGAAAATATGTTCCATTCTGAGTGCGAGATAATTTGAGCTTACTTTTTTTTCTTCAAAAATATAACAGTAATATACATATAGACAAAACCTAAAATGAGAAAGCGCTTGAAAATAATTACAATAAAGTACATTATTAAAAAAGTGATTACCTCCTTTAAAGATCTAATATTTTTTGAGTAACTTATTTTAAAATCTCGCTTTGATTGATGTCGCTTAAAATCGTAAATTACCATTAACAATATGCACTTTAAGCAAGGAATTATACGCGTTATATAATACGCTACTAATTAGAATCCATGTACACATGTATTTGAATTTTATAACGCATACGCATAAGAAGGGGGTGAAAGGAAAGAGCGGGTGGAATTTTTGTTTTTTTTTTTTGGAATTCTTCTCGCAATACCCTATCTAATGCCTTTTGCCCCAAGTCTCTAGCCCTTCTAGAAGTACTCGCACTTTTCATAACTTAGAATAAGTATAGCTTTATACATATACAAAATGATTTTGCCGACCGTATTGTGTAAACTTTAGGTAGGTTATGTGATGGCAACAAATTTTGCATATCGAGTTTTCGGTGGGAATGCACTTCTCCATAGTACGGAAGTGTAAATAAACTATTTTTAGCAACCTGTCGATCCGTCGGTCTGTCGGTCTGTTGGTCTGTGTGTGCACGCGTGTATCTCAAGTTCGGCTGAACTGATTTTGATGAAATTTTATATGTAAGTTTATTTTGACCATGGTACGGATTGATCAACTTTTGAAATATATCAGGTCTCGGGAACTGCACTTTTTAGGGGGTCTGTTTTACATTTTTGACCATTTTAAAGAAAATATTCAACCGATTTACTTGGAATTTCATATATAAGCTTCCCTCGACCGTCCGCGAAACTTCCTAACCTTTGGAAGAAATCAGGCGTCAGCAACTGGACGTTTACTACGGGCCAAATATACATTTTTGCGTATATATAAAGAAATAATCAACCGATTTCATTGAAATAAATATTATCATTCATTTAATATTAAAATTCTTCGTATTGAATCAATGGACATATAAATTTTTTGGGAAGATCAGAGCTCGAAAACTGATCTGCCGGCCGATTTTACATTTTATACCATATCTACGGAAGGAATTCTGGGAATTTATATTCTACGAATGGAATTTCTTGAAATTTAATATTTGAGTTTTGGTTTTTACCGAAACTAACTGGTGGGTATTTCAGGGAATTCGGGTAACACAAAACGAAACTGTACTAAGAGCCAAATTTACATTTTTCTAGGTATGTCAACTATAAGCTTACTAGTGTTCTAAAAATTGAAAAAAAAATATTTAACAGACATTTTTATAATATTCTGTAACACTTTCACTTAACTGGACAATAGACATAGCGGTCGGTTATGTGCTGACCACATCAGATTTTTTATGCATATATAAAGCTTTGTAAACAGAAGTAATAGTTAAAGAAATGATTATAATGTACTAATTAAACACTTATTTTCTTTTAGTTAATTAATCCAATTTATTTTGCAGTTGTTTAAAGAATGATTTTACTCATTTTATAAGCAAGGCTTTTGATAATTTATAGTATTTATTTTAATTAAAAGAGAAAATCTGATCGGAGTTACAAACGCTTAAAGTCAATTTAGACCGATTTTTTTACTTTTTGAAATTTTAAGTATAATTTCGTGGCTGTATAAGACAGGTGTATTATCAAATATAGTTTGGATATTCAGAAGAAGAACTTTCTTATGAATATGTACATTAATTTGGTTCAGATTTCGAAATCACATGGCGAAAAATTTGAAATTTCAACTTTTCATTTTTAAAAAACGTTAATTTTCTAGGTGTCGTAACATTGGTGCTTGTCAACCGAGGTTGAATTTTGTATATGAGTCATCCTACTATTATCATGAAATTATTGAGAAAAATAGAGTACTGCAAAATTTTATTTTATACCAAATTTTTATCTTTAATGACTTAAAAAAATGTACAGAAATCGCCAAAAATGGTATTACTTTCAATTTTAGCAAATGTTAACCGGAGAATATCATATGGTGCCTTTCATTAATACAACCATGTGAGCCAATTTTGATTTAAATAATCTTTTGGCAGGATAGATCTTATGTGTTTAAACAAACTAATTATTTATAGCATATATGAGGAACTCAGAAGTAAAGTGGCCTAACCATCAATTCCAAAATTTTCTTTATAATAATATAATTTTAAAATTATATTATTATATATCTATAAAATTGTCTATAGAAACATAATAATATAATAAAATTGACAAATTTTTTTTTGGCTCAAGAAAAGTTTCAATTTTTCTTTTATGTCGGTTAGGCTTCTTTGGCGCTAATGAATATAAAATTTAAAAAAAAGCAACATGTGAATCACATTGGTCACATTGATTTTTCATATAATTATAAAATACTAATCAAAACAAAATAAAAATTGTATTAAAATTTCAGTGCTTTTTATTATTATTTTCTCATTTCTGAAAAAAACCGGTTTATGTTTTTCAAAATTACAATTGAAAAAAGTAGAGTTCAGCGTGTCAACTCTTTGATACCCGTACGAATTTGTTATCCTATGTGCGAATAAATATGTCATAGCTGACTATGGGACGGACTATGACTTTTATTGTAGTTTTCTAAGGTATGGCCAAACTACTCTTCTGAATTGCTTGGCCTTCTGAAAAAGCCAAGCAATTTCAACGAATTTTATCAGACACATTAGCCCTACTAGTATATTCACTTGTGCAAAATTTCAATATCAAAGTTTTCATAGTTTCTAAGATATAAATTAAATAAATTTAAATAAATTCAAATAAATTTAGAAGTTGTATGGCAGGAACCCGAATCAATACACCCAGCATACCCAATTTAAAATGGGATTCTGGCATAAACTATAATTTATATATTTTATATAAATATAAATTATATATTTTATATAAAAACAATTTTACAAAAAATTTAGAATTTAATTTTTTTGCGGATTCCAGTTCAGAATATACTTCCATCTAATCAAAATTCTGGTTCAGAAGAGTCTATATTCCAGTACCAATATCGAGCTTAAGGTAGAAATACTTTACTTTTTTCAATCTTGTACATTACTCAAAAATTTTTACGTTATGATTTTGTGTAGATCGTACTAGAACATCTAATAGTGATAATGGTAATGTAAGAAATGTGGACGCAAACGAACCAATTGAAAAATCGAGGAAATAAGCAAGACTACCAGAAAAAGAAATGGAAAAGAAAAGTGATGAAAGTTATTACCGCTTCCCAGCGAGAAATAAGTTTCAATAATTATGATACTTGAAAAATTTAATTTGCAAACTGCTTTTTTATTTTTATTTTATTTATATCTAATACAAAAAAAGATTTATTAGATTAACTGACTTTCATTCCGCCTATGCAACAGTTTTTTTATCATTTTCTGGAAACTGTTTTACTGAGTTTTTCTAAGTCAGAAGATGAAGATATTTTCTAGTTAAAGAACTTTTTAATACTTATTGTACTTAGATTTGTTCTATATTTCATATTTTATTATACATTATACATATAATTCTAAAAATTCAATAATTTTTTTTTTAATTTTTTAAAACTTTTTCATGTATTTTAAGTTTGATTTCACTCTTTTTAATTTTTAGAAAAGGCAAGCGGCCTAACTTGTAATTGTTGCCGTTAAAATAAAAAATACAGTAAAAGTGAAGTCACATTCATAAAACTAGATATATATTGAGAACAATGCATATTTGGTTGTAGCTGGAATCATATCCATATGCATTTTAAAAGCACTTCAAATATTTTGATTTTTCAAATGCAGGCGACCATTTTGTTTTAAATATGGTATTCCACGGCAGAAAATCCAACCACTACTTTTCCGCGTTCGCAGAATTTAAAAAATGTTTCTGGTTTTTCTGCAATAATTAATTACAAACTGGTATTTCCAGGATTTTGAGGGGCTACTTTTAGAGGAGGGGGATGCGTAAAACTTTTCTTCTACCAAAATAAGTTTCTACTATACATCTATGTACTTATGACATTTTAGCTTTTTATTTCCAAATGCATAATACTTTTTACAAAATTTCAAACGAATATACATTTTTTTTCAAACTTTTTTTGGAAATTCGCCAAAAAAAGGTTAATTAAAGAAAATATTTAAAACTAATAAACTATTTAAGTTAACTAATAAACGTCAAATTAACCAAATTAAAAACAAGAAACTTTTATTTCATGTCTACGACTTTGAAGTTCGTTCCAATTGGTCAACTTAATTTGCCATAATCGTACATCTCAGTACAATGCATTTAATATTGTTCTAAAACATTTCAATAGTATCTCTTAAAAATTTCTTAATTACATTTTAATTTTCACATAATATATTTTATTTAGTTTCAACAACATCTTCAATTTCTAATTGCATTATACAAACTTATAATAAACCTATAATAAACATTATATGGCAACCATGGCCATAGAGTCTTGCGGATAAATAAGAAAATAACAGTGATAAACATTATATTATTTCTATAAAATATGAACTATAAAAAAAGTATATGTACAATTAAACTCTGATAATTTAAATAATTAATTTAAATAATATAAAAATAAAAACAAAAATCAAAAGTTAAATTAAAGTGTATGTGGAAACAATTCATAATATTATAGTGGAAGAAAAATTATTAAAAATAAAAACAAAAGCAAAAAAACTATATTTAAATATGGGAAAATCAGAATCAAAAATTGTTGATTCAAATGGTAATATCAACGATAATGTAATAATAGACACAATCGAAGAGAACCACGACCAGTTAGTGATCCTTTTATATATAATAACAGCTACACTATTGGCAGAACTCATTATAAACCTTTACCAGTCATACATCAAAAAACTGAAAAAGAAGTACACCGCAAAAATAGGCACCATGAAAACATCCAGATAAGTTATAATTTATAATTAAAATTTTTGCACATACATTATATTATACCATTATATATAAAAAAAAGAACTAAAAAAAACATATAACTAATAAAAACTATGTCTGTATCTATGATATTCTATGGAAATAAATTGTCTTAATGTCCCAATACTATGTCTAAATAATGTTTTTTAAAAAAAATTTAAACTAACGATAACGTTAAATATCTTTCATTTTAATAAAATAAACGCCAAAATTTTGAAATTTGAATTTTATGGACTCAAAACTAAAAATATTAAAACAAGAACTCATAAAAGTTACCATTATTAATAAAAACTAAAAAACCGTTTTAAAAACAAATGTATCAACAAACCTCCCTACATTACAAGTAAACAAGAATAGAAAAATACACTCTTACAACGAATATATAAGAGAAATTCATGTTCTACGGCCAAAGATGAATGAAAAAAATAAAATTACATTAAATTCCCATATATTACTTATGATAGGGAACAAAAGTATATAATTTCTTTAACACTGAAATCAAATTTTCAAAAAATATTTTCAGTAAAATGAACCCTAATTCAATTAATTTTTACCAACCATACTAAATTATCTACTAAAATGGCTGAACCAACTAATATAGAATTCCTAAGACTGACTGGTTTAACGATTAAATAAAAACTATTTAGGAAATCCCTTAGCACTAAAATCGTTTATAGATTCAATAAACCTATTAAGTGCTATTGTAACGAGCGACCCCTTGAGAAACCTTTTAAAAACATTTATATTGTCAAAACTCAAGGGTAAAGCTGGAGAAAAAGTAGACAATAATAACTCAGTAAGTGATATAATTCAAACTTTAAAATGCAAAGTAAAGGCAGATAACTCTAAAACCATAGAAGGGAAAATGCAAGCATTAAAAACTGATAGAGAATCCTTATCTGAATTTTCTAAACAGGGTGACGAGTTAGCGGACAGTTTAAAACGATCATTAGTTATGGAAGGAATTAACTATTAAAAGAACGGTGAATATGTGTAGAGCATCGGCTAGAACTGACCTAGTAAAATCGGTATTAGCATCAACAAAATTAAGCGACTCTAAAAAAGTAGTAGCCAAATTCATTATAGAAGTAAGCGAGGAAAATAAAGAGAAGCTGGTATTAGCATGCAGAACTAATAAGTACAAAAGTAATAAGAACACTTATAAATACAATAACTACAATAGCAACAATCGAGGTAGAAAAAATATAGTGATAATTCTTTCGGTAATACCAGATCATTTAATAATAATAATATTAATAGATCATTCAATCATAATATTAATAACAGATTCCAAAATAGGAACAATTATAAAGAAAATTTTAATAGAAACGCAAATGTTAAATATTTTGGAAACGCCAACCACCCTTAGTGGCAAGGCTAGAACACCGAGGGTCAAAATTTAAAAGAAAACCTGAGCCCATAAATAAATTAATAAAAAATATTTTCTATCTAGATCTTAACTTTTCTGACTATCGTCAAATTTAAATACAAATAACCTTAATTTACTAGATAGTCAAGCAGATATTTCGCTATATTTTTTTTCATATATTCATTTATTTCAAACCAAAGTAAGAATTGTATAATTCAATAGCTAATTATTTACTTAAAAAATAGTTGGAAATAAAGAAGTAAATTAACCATTCGTACTAAACAAGTGTTGGTTAATTCCTGCCATAATTTTACATATATTTACAAAGATTATTTTATTTGAGGTTCCAAAAAGGTACATGAATTTTAAAATTAAGGAAAAAAAAAGTGACATAAAGTCAACAAGTTCATAAAAAAATAGAATAATATCGAATAATAACACATAATACAGAATTTTTAAAATTAAACGAAAATTAAATAAAATTAAGAAAAAGAAAAAAAGTATAAAAAATTAAAAAAAGTAATAAACTTAAATTAAAATTAAATTAAATTACAGCAAAACACGTAGAAGATCTTCAGTTTCATTGTAATTTAAATTAGAAAGCAAGAATCTTGTTTCTTTGTCAAATCTAGATCTAGAATTGATAAATCTAGTTTCAGCTGGCAATGTATTAAATATTTTCGGTGCAGTATAACTGAAAGATGAATGAATATTGAAAGTGAAATAAATATTGCGAAATCTAGGAACATGAAAAAGTCTGGCATAGTTTGATCTTAAATTGTAGTTATTCGACTGTCTAATAATAAATTTTTCAGATTTTAAATAAAAAATTTTAGAGATATAAGTTTCTTATAGGTAAAATATTTAAATGTTTAAACAAATTTAAAGATGAAGTTAATATACCTTTCCTACATACACTCTAATGGCGTGTTTCTGCAATATAAGTAGTGGTTTTATTTTATTTAAATATGCCCCACCCCAACAAACCAAACCATACTGGAATTTAGTACACAGAAGTGACCAATTGCTCTGAGCTATACAAACGAACACGATAAAGGTTCCTTATAATTTTTTTGAAGTGTAGTTTCAAATGATTAGTGTGGTCCCTCCAGTTTAAATTTGAGTCAATAAACGATCCCAAATACTCAAAAGTAGACACACATTCAATCTTAAAACAGTTATGAGAACAGTTACCGAAACAGTCATACTTTACCAAACAATTACTAACAGGAAATTTTTTACAAGAATGGGAATGGTACAATAAATCGAAATCAGTCTGTAATGAGTTCCCAAAAGTAAAATTCATATACTTAGTCTTTGAACTTATAATCAATCTATTTTTGCTGAACCAATGGCGAAGACTATTAAGATCATAATTAATACCTGCAACAACATCAAAATAGTTTTCGCACCCATAAATAAAAACGATATCATCTGCGAAACCAGTAACAACACCCTCAAAAGATTGAGAATATAAAGAATTTATAAATACAAGAAACAATATAGGGCCCAAAACGGAGCCCTGAGGCACTCCACAGCTAATTGAAAGTTCGTCACTAAGAGCACAACCAATCTTAACCCTCTGTTTCCGTTCCGATAAGTAAGAAGCGAACCAGTCATACATAAACCCCCTAAAACCTGCATTGGACAATTTTCTTAATAGCAAATTATGATCAACCAAATCGAAAGCCTTAGTCAAATCAATAAACAGAGCAGACGTAGCTTTCCCCATATTTAAAGAGTGGTAAATTTCCCCGCCAAATTTTAATAATGCTCCCTCTGTAGATTTACCACTCAAAAAACCAAATTGATTTTCACTAAAAAAAGCATTTTTATTCAAAAAGTTCACAACTCTGGTCTTAATACCTTTTTCGAATATCTTTGAAAAGGCCGGTAAAATAGAAATAGGTCTGTAATTCTTAATGTCTAATTTATCACCTTTCTTAAATAGTGGGATAACCTCAGCAGATTTTAAACAATCAGGAAAAGATTCTGAAAAAACATACTTATTGAAGATATACGCCAAAATATCAATAATCGACCAAGATATTTTTTTTATAATTTTATTAGTTATCCCATCTGAAGTAGCAGAATCCGAATTATCTAAACCATTAATTATTTTGTGTACTTCCAAGGCAGTTATCGGTTCATAAAAGAAGCTAGTTCTACTATAAACCTCATCACAAATAACAGAAATATCAAAAAGCCAACTAGACTTCGGTTTATCATAAAGTAATGGCACCCCTACAAAAAATTCATTAAATTTTTGAGCCAAAAATGACTGATCACATGTAACATCACCATCAATTTTAATTTTTATTTAACTATGGGAACGGTTCCTATTTAGAAGATTGTTAACTAACTGCCACTCTTTCTTATAATCACCTTTAGCACTTTAAATTTACCCAAAAAGAAATTATCTTTTGATTTTTCAACAGAAGTTCTTATGTTTTTACTAAGTTTCTTTACATAGTTTCTCAATCTCGTATTATCACGACACCTTTTTAATATTTTCGCAAATTTATTTCTTCTTATAATATCTCTAACCATACCAGAATTTACCCAAGGCTTTAGAGTTTTAAATTTATTATTCCTATAAGAATAAATCGAAGAACAGGTTGAAATATGTCCACCCAAAATATTAATAAATTTACTAAAAGCTAAATTCGAATCAGGTTCATCATTCACAGTATCCCATGCCTCATACAAAAGAATTTCATTTAATTTAGCAAAATCTATACTTTTAACATTGTTATTTAAAAATGGATTATTGACAGTATGCTGGATACCTGAAAATGAAAAAAAAATTGAAAAATGGTCAGACACATTCAAATCAAGAGCTTCACAATGTAAATCAAAATTAAAATTTTTTCTGAAACCGCGTAAATAGGTGATCAATACACGTTGAAGATGTATTGCACACTCTCGAAGGCTCATTAATGAAAGACTCGAAGCCATTTGCAGATAATAAAGAAGAGTAATCATCTACTTCACTAGAATTACCAAGCAAATCTATTTAAAACATCACCAAGGATAACGCATTTTTTTGTTTTTTACCGATTTAATAAAATGACCAAATTCATTAATAAACTCACTAACTTTGAAAAACTGCAGTCTATATAAGCAAAAAAAACATATTTCATATCCATTAATTACACAAACAATAACACAAATATCAGCCGTGTTCAAGCTAATATATTTAAGATTAATAATTTTCAAATCATCTCGCAAGAAAACACCTACACCACCAGCAGCATAATTATTGTTACAATTTGCATGGAAATTGTAATCAGGTATACTAAAATTATCTTTTTCACTATCATATAACCAGATTTCACTAACAAACAACATTTCAGGTAATTTTTTAAAAGCTAACAGGTTTGCAACAAAAAGATCAAAATTTTTACGAAGACTTCTAATGTTTTGGTGTATAACAGAAAAATTATTTACATCATCAAAAATACAATTGTAAGTAGAACTAGTGAATGACAAATTAATAGAGATTCATCTGATCATTAGAATCATTCATTGTTATTATTATACAAAATCAAGAATTTTTAAATAACAAAATAAAATCACTTTTAAATAATTAACTTTAGATCATCAAAACAAGTAATTTTAATTGCTCTGTTACCTTCAATTTTTTTGAAATAAAAAAATCCATCCCTAAACCATAAAAATCTATAATTTTTCTTTTTTTTTAATATTTTACATTTAAATAACAAAGCTTTCATAAAATTGGTCATTGAATTATTAATATAAATATTCGTATTCCGGAATTCATCACCAAAAATATGATGATCATATGCTTGAGAGCGCTTTTTCGAAGAAACCGTTTCAGAATATGTTTTTTTTATTTCATTTACAAAACAATTTTCAATTTCGTAGTCAGCTATAGGTAAACTGAAAGCATTAGAAAATAGAGAAATTACCTTTTCTCTTGCATTATTATTGTTTACATGAGGAATACCGATAACATCAATATTATACTTCATAGTGTTTTGCTCTAACCTTCTATATTTTTTTTCAAGAATGCAAACTCTACTATTCAAGTTAGCATTTTCTTCCTTCAAAGATTTAATTTGGGATATTGCATCTACATTAATTTTTTGCAATTTATGGATCTCCTCCCTTAATAATTGAATTTCAAGAATAACATCATTAGACTGCCTATTTTTGTTAACAACCTCGGTATTATTTAAACTTATTTATTACAGCTAACAAAAGAATTATCAATAATTGCTGAATTCGATAAAAGCGTAGGTGTAGTAGTAGTATAACCTCGAATCGGTGTATTATCTTTGTTAGCAGTAAATCTCCTAGCATTGAAACAAGAATTGCATTTGTATTTATTTTTCGAAAAAAAATTAATTTCTTCCTCTCCAAGTATAGTGCATTGTGTATGGTAAAAGAAATTGCAATAACAACAAATTATTTTTCTATTCTTTCCACCTTTAAACCACAAATGCCACATGTCATGATGTATAGAAACTTTCTTTTAATATATTTATATTAAATAATATAATTATTATTAAATTTTTTGTTTTAAGAATTAAATCAAAACCAATCCAATTTTACTATTAATTTTAAGATCAAAAAATTCCTATTTAAAGTAATTGCAAATGAAAAATTGTGTACCAAGTAACAACTTATACGTGTGAACCCCAACACGAATAAGAGTAAACATTTTATATTTTTTATATAAAAAATATAAAATGAAAAATATAAATATGAAAGGAATAACAAGGGATATAACTAAATTTTTAGGGACTTTATGGTCAAATTAATATATTAGCAATAATAAACTAAAATGTCTATTTTATGTAGTACCAGACACATTTGATATACCAGCTCAAGGCATACTAGGGAAACATTTCTTAAAAAATTATAAATGTAATATTGACTATGATGAAATGAGTTTAACTGTTAAAACAGATTTTGATATTTTCACAATTCCAATTTATGGTGGACCTATGGATAATTTATGGTAATACATTAGCTATACCAGCTCGATGAGAAGTATTCAGGAAACTCACATTACCTTCTGACGAAGAATGTGTAATTTTAGATCAAGAAATATCTGAAGGAATTTAAAACTAACAAAACTGTTATTATACAAAATTATTATTACAAATTAAAACCATTATACGGAGAATGTGTGATATTTTTCAAATGGAAAATGACAAAATGACTGTTAATAATTTTTATAAACAAAAGTTAAGAATAAAAAATTATAGACTACCTTTAACGCAAAAGGAGGAAATCAATAAACAAATAGAAAATTTAGTAAAAAACGAATTAATTGAGCCAAGTCAATCAAATTTTAATAGTCCAATTATATTAGTACCCAAGAAAGGAAATTTAAAGAAATTACGTCTTTGTATAGACTATAGGCAAGTTAATAAACAACTAATAGCTGATAAATTCTAATTACCACGTATAGAAGTCATACTCGGTAATATTGGGAGAACTAAATTCTTTTCAGTACTCGATGAATTGATTTAGTGAAATCTCGATATTCGGGATTTCACTAGATCCAACTAGATGAAGAATCTAGAGATATTACTTCATTTAGCACAAATTCAGGCCATATCGTTGGAAAGTGTTACCATTTGGTCTTAATATTTCACCAAATTCATTCTCAAAAATGATGTCTTTAGCTTTAGCTGGAGCAACTCCCTTACAGTGTTTCATCTACATAGACGACATTATAGAAATAGGATGTTCGGAACAACATAATGTAGAAAATCTTGAATCGGTGTTTGCAACACGTAGAAAATATAATTTGAAATTAAAATCAGATAAATGTCAATTTTTTAGAAAAGAAATAAAGACATATTTAAAGCAATATTAAATATCAAAATATTTAATATTGCTTTAAATATGTCAAAAAATATTAAGGCTAGATTCATGAGAGTCAAAATTTATTATAGAAACGCAAATATTAAATAAACGTTGAGAAGCGAACTATAGGCTTTGAAAAACCATAGTTAGTTCTATGCTAATGGAAACAATGAAAACGACGATTTCTGACAATATATACTGGTGCATAAATATCATATAAATTTAAATTATGAAGACAATATGAGCTTATGACAATCCTCCCAAGATGTCATTTCGACTAAAACATGTAATTTACAAAAAAGTAAAAATAATTTCATGTCATCAGCGAATTATAAAATAGATGAGCCAATATGGAAAACACTATCATTTGTGAATAAAGGAAAAGAAGAGGACCCAAATGTATTCCTTCAGAAAAACCAAAAGCAGCTAGGAATGAATATGAATCATAGTTTGAAATTTTAATAGAAAATTTGCGCTCAAATAAATAAAAACGTATCCATTTCAAAACAGTGCCATGAAAACCTAGCGCTTCTAACTTTGAAAAAAGTTTATAATGATTTACTTTATAAAAAGCTTTGGAAATATCAGTGAAAATGACATCCACTTGAAATCCATGTTCAACTGAATTGTAAAAATTTACATTATTATCAAAATATTGCCGCGCAATTGAAGGTAAATTAAAATCAAAAAATATATAAAAATATTACAATTCAAATCAAATATGTGTTGAATATTTTGAATGTGTAACCCGTAAACTTCAAATTCACTATTTGGAGGAACATACTCGTATGTAGTTTAAAATTTAAATAAATTCTATTTACTAGAAACATAAATACAAGAAGTATTGCGCTTATTAATTGCAATTCCTACACATAATTTTTTGATGAAGTTCTCTTAATTTAAAAGTGTAATAAACTGGCTGTGGTATGATGATTTCACTGCTAATAGAACTCCACCACCAAGCCGTTGACTTGTAGGCCAATCAAAAATGTGCTTCTGCCTTTTCGATAAACATGATAAACAGACTCGCCGAAAACTCCGTTGTGTACCCATGTTTCTAAGCAAGCAATAACAGAAAAAAATTGTCGTTTGCTTTTCTGTAGAATTCATTAGTTTTAGTGCATAAGCCCCTAGACAATGATGGAAATATAGTATCAATTTAAGTTTTCTGAGCGTACCAAACGGAACACTTTATCAATCTGTTTGATATGTACTAGATTATAATAGTATCCGCGCTTTTTAATATTAATGTAGCATTTTATACCGTTACCAATGAGTTCACATATGCAATAAATAATTGTACAGAACATGAAAAACAAAATTCCTTATAAAAAGGAACATTTTTTTGTAATGAATATACACATACAAGTAGAAAGTATCAGATTTTAGCCGAGTGTACTACCAATACCAATTTACTTCTGAAAACATTACATTTGGTACAAATATTCTCTATTTGGGATGTTTGAAAAATGAATTACGATTAAATACAAAATATATCCAAAAATTATTTTATTTCGTTTGAATAATAACAAAACAAAATTTCATGTTCTCACAAACTAGAATAATAAATTACAGCTAACAGAACATTTTTCAGGTAAAATAAAAATAGTAAAAAAATTTTTGAATTCAGTTTTTTCATTATAACGTAACATATTTACATAAAAAAAATGTTTGAATCCGTTTTTATTGAAACTAGTAATTTTTGATGAATAAATGTATAAATTTTATAATGTAAACTTACCTACGTATTTACCTAAATTACACAAATTTTTTTCATTTACTGTTGTTAGAAATTAAATTACATACCTATTTAAATTGTTAAAATCTTAACATTAGTAGGTCATCGATTAAATTACATTGCACATAGGCAGCAAGATACAATAAGTTCTTACAAATTAAAACTACACTCTTCGTTGGAGTCGAATTCCTTTTTCCTAATGTTTATATCCATTTATCCAAAGGTTATTTTTGATAACGTCGTTCTTTATACAAGTAAAAGTAAATTTACGTTCTCCTTAGCCTATTTCTCGTAACCTATTGCTTCCGCATCCTTCGACGTAACACCTTGGGGCATTTCTATTTATCTATGATTATTTATATTTAAATATGATTACAATAAAAACTTTAAAAAGTACACCAAATGTTAATTTATTCAAACATTTTTTATTTTTAAATAAACTTTAGTATTATTTTTTAAAATCAAATTTTGTTTTATACTAAACATTACGACAAAAGAAAAAATTATATTAATATAAATTACAAATCTTCATTTTAATTACTAACACAAATAATTAATATAATTATTTACTACATTAAAATTAACATTAAATTTTAAACAGCAAATAAATTATTTTAAAGCTCAGCGATATATCCTTCCTGTATGAAATTTATATGTGGACTAAAGAAGTTCAATACTCTTTTTTTTTGTAAAAACTTATACTCTACACACAAATGCAAAAATATTTAGATGGCTTGTACATTATAGGAGTTTATAGAGAGATGCATTAGAATTATAATTAGAGTCATTGTGTGCGTGAGAATATAACGGTGATGATGGATTTAATAAGAACGATGCAGTTAGCGACTAAGTATTGTGTGCTACATTGTAAAATTTTATAACATGTGACATGTGTTAAATAATTTGTTTTAGATTATTAAATGACGATGAGTGGTATTAATAGATAAAATCTTTTGTTTCAACTCCTGATGGCCGAAATTTAGAAAGCTTTATAGTTTTGTAGAATTGCTCAGCTATATTTATCTTAAAAGAAACAGCATTAACTGACTAACGTCGGCAACTTTTCTTACCAATTTGAAACATTTGATGAAAGATTCGTCAATTTTAAGTTTAAAAGAATTATATTTGTCACATTCTGAGATGAAGTGTTTATATCAAGACGAGAGACATGTAGCTATTTCTTACGCTGTAAAACAACCAATTCATTTGAGTTTACATCTTTATCAGCACTTTATCATAATTATCAAGAGAAGAACCAGGAATAGACTAAAGATTGCACTGTTCAATTACATTATAAACATTCATATCCGTAGATACTGAATTTAATTTTATTTTTCTTTGAGAGGTACTAAATAATGTAATATTGATTAAAGCGTGATCATTCGAGACGGGATTAGATATTTTCAAAACAGTATTTTTAATAGATAATATTTCAGTAGATAAATTATCTAGTTTATTAAAAGTATCACGAAAAGAGATCTTGTAACAAAAATCACATTGCCATGAAATTTTACAAATATCTTTATCAGTTTTAAAACGCCATTGGTAATATTTGAGCATTTTAAGCAATAAGTATATTCAGAAAACAGACCACATTTCACTTTTAAATTATTATTTATTGAAATGCCACATTTAGAACAAATTACCGCCATTTTGATTAAAGAAAACAAAACTTGAAAACAATGAGATAAGAAATGAGATTTAAAGTATAATAATTAGAGTTAGTAATTAGAGTTAATAATTAGAGTTAATTATTATACTTAGATTAAATTTAAAGTCGTTGACCGTGTCAACTCTGTGATACCCGTACGAATTTGTTATCCTATATGCGAATAAATATGCCATAGCTGACTGAAATATATCCTGCGCTTTGGCAACTAAAGACTTGTTTTTGTAATATTTAAAATTAGATTTTATAGTTGTATGGCATTCACTCGAACCTGTCAAAGCATTCCAATGAAACTGCACGGATATGTCTAATCTATAATTAAATCCAAGTCTTATGAATCTAACCTTATTATATATCCAAATATTTAAAATTAGTTATTAAAGTTGTATGGCAGCTACCCGAACCTTTCAAACTATTCCAAAGAAAAATCGATGATATGTTTGGCTTATAATTGGATACATGACTGCTAAATCTCATGAACCTAACTTTATTATTTTTCTAAATATGTAAAATTAGCTTTTGGAGTTGTGTGACAGCTACAGGATCAGAGCAGCTATGCCATTAAAATTTTTATAGTATGTGTAAAATATAATTGGACGTGCATACATATGCGAAATTTCATATTGATATCTTTATTAATTTTTGAAATATTTAAAATTATCTCTTTGTATGCTACCCGAACCCGTTATCCGAATTGGTTCAATAACAAGAAGGACCATCCTTGGCTTAAAGAAACAACTTGTGAAAGTTTGGTGGCATTTGCTTTATTCGTTTTTAAATTATCGTGCAACCGTTCGTCCGCAGATCTTTATACCGCAGATGACGTATGCAGGAGTTACAATTAATCTTTGAATTTCGATATCTATAACGTAACATTTATTTTGATTTTACATAGACCCCAAGCCGGGATAAGTACAATACACTCAACTATTCTTTTATATATAAATACGTGTTTTTCCCACCACCAATTATTTTTTATGGGATAGAAGATATTACGAAATTAAGAGAACTCATTGAACAAAAAGTTGCAAAAGGAGACTATATCTAAAAAATAGTTACAAAAAATCAATTAGTAATTAATATCTAACTCTGTTGAAAAACACAAAATATTGATCGAAATCATTCGTCAAAAGATTAATTGGACATACATTCACTTGGATTCGATATACATTCACAAATTCATATATGTACCACCAAAGTGTCAAAATTGAAGGTCAGACAGAAAAAACCACCATTGTTCAATGCGTTAGATGTCAACAATATGGATACACTAAAAACAGTTATGTGAGACCGCATAGATGTGTGAAATGTGCCGGCCTTCATAAAACTACAGATTGTCCGAAAAGCAAAGATATTCCAGCTAAATGCTGCCTTTGCCTATGCAATCATCCCGCAAATTGTAAAGGCTGCTCTGTCTATAAAAAAGTTCCTAAATAGAAAAACACAAAGGTAGTATACAAAAATGTGACTTACCTAAAGAAAATATCACTAAACCAATGAACTATATAACTCGTATATAAGAAAATGGTAAGTAATCACATGCCCCATAAAAACTGTGGAAAATCGATATCAAAAAAATCTTATAGCGAAGTCACCAAAAATATCAAGTCACCAATACTTCACACTATAGATCGCAAAAATAATCTAACTCAACCTCCTTTCGACGACAGTCAATCGCAGCCAAACCACTGTTACAACGAAAAAAAAGCAGCTTACAATACAAAGTCGAGCAATTGTTAATTCAAGCGTTGTTATTAGATTTTCAATTTATTCTAATAAATCTAATAAGAACGCTTGTATGCAAAATGCATGACTCAAAGTTTTGGAATTGCCATTTGAATCATAAACAGGCTATGTCAAAATAAAAACGAATTAGAAATTATACTGGAAAACAACAAAATCATTATCATTTTCGTTACAGAAACATATCTTAAAAAAGGGAAAAAGTTTAAACTCAATGGCTACGAAGTTTATCATACAAACCTCCCAGAAAGCACCTCTCATAGTGAAAGTGCAATAGTAATAAAAGAAAATATTCAACATTACTCTCATAGCAAAGTAAAAGAGGAGTGTCTACAAAAGATTACAATAACAATTATTGACAAGCGTAGTTCAATGAATGTAAGTGCGGTATATTTCCCACACCGGCAGGCAGTTGATGAAGGTAAATTTACCAGCTATTTCAACAGCCTGTGTAATAGATTTATATGTGGCGGCGGTTGAAATAGTAAACATGTATCTTGGGATTCAAGATTAACAACTCTAATCAAAAATCGTGAGCTAAAATAATGCATTGACCAAAATAAACTCGATATCTTATCAACTGGGAAGCCAACTTACTGGTCATCAGACTAGAAAAAACGCTAAATTGTAGAAAAATCTCTATCTTTGTATAAAGAAGAAATCCTTATCTGCTTAAACATATTGAATCCTGCTTCGGTAATAGTTCAGATCTTATTGGCCATCAAAGCAGAAAAAAACGCTAAATTGTAGAAAAATCTCTATCTTTGTTTAGAGAAGAAATCCTTATCTACTTAAACATATTGAATCCTGTCTCGGTAATAGTTCAGATCATTCACATCATAGTTCAGATCAGAATAATATATAAATAACCGCAAATAAGAATATAAAATCATAAAACGGTCTGGAATTCCTTTAGAGAATATTTGAATAAACAAATAAATCTAACCGTATTAATAAAACAAATTCGGATATCGGTGAAGAAGCCATATACATCACTAATGATTCAAGAAACTGGAGGGCGCTCAACACCTAAGCTACCCGAGAAAAGTAAAAGTATAATAATCCCGATTGAGATACGAAATAAAACTTTAGAAAAACGAAAGCTAAAGAGGCGTTGACGACTGACCAGACTCAATAGGTAATTATCTAGTCTCTCAACAACTGAAAAGAATAACTACTCATTGTAAACAATTTTTGGAAAGTAACTAAGAATATTAAACCGCAGCAAGGCTTTGGTTATCGGTTGATCATTTGAACGGGGAGCAAAAATTTTTAAAAAGGGAGCCATTTTCAAAAAAATGGAGTCAATTCCTATATTTCATAAAAAAAAAAAACAATTTAAACAGCTTGGATCCTAGCTTTAAGATCACAACATCTTTTGAATTTAAAGTGCTGCTTACCACATCAACATAAAAAGAGTCGTAAACTACAGTGCGCTAATCTGAAGGAGCTTTGAATAAATTTTTCAGCAATATACTCCATCGACTTTAATTAAAATGTCAAAATTACAATATTATCGTCTATTGAAGAATTTTTATATAAACATATTTCATCTGCTAACGGCCACGAACTTTACGAAGTTTGGTTATTTGACACTTTAACTAACTAATGGATTAACTTGACTAGAAAAAGATAGTTGGCGGCTTTTGAATTAGCAGAAAAAGGTAAATGTACATTATTTGGTTAGCCAAGGTTTTGCCAACAAATTTTTAAATAATGTAAAGAAAGTTTCAAATGAAAAATTTTTTCTAGAATAATTTACAATATTGAATTTAGGTCTGATTGAGAAACAAAATCGGAGCCAAAATGCAGAGGGAGGAGCCGGGGACACAAATCTTCAAATCGGAGACAAGTGGCTCCCTGAACAGCAAGCGATGTTTACCATTAAAAACTCTGGTGGATGAGAGAAGTCCTACAGAAAAGGCAGAAATATTTGCAGAACATCTCTACCAAGTATTTCAACCTGATGAATTTGAACAAAATATTGATAAAATAATAAGTAGCAATCAGTAGCTATCAGTATCCATAGAAAAAACTACAACAAGAGAGATCAGTAGAACAATTCAAGATTTGGAAAATAAAAGTAATGGCCTATAATGGCCTATTATCGATACTATATCGATTTCTGATTGCTTTCTGATTGATTTTCAGATATAGTTGCTAGCACGGTTTTGGAAGAAGAAATCAACGGTGACTAATCTTGTGGAAACTGCCTCAAACGGATGTGATTTACACTGATTTTAGCAAAGCCTTTGATTTTACCCTATGATGTAATTCTTTTGAAGTTGAACTTATATTCCTAATGATTTCCCAATAATTTTGTAAGTTGGGTTGGCTCTGATCTTTCTAAAAGGAAATACAGCGCCCTTTTTTCGTTCATCGGTGTCATGCCCGCTTGTGGCAAGTTCTGGTACCAGGGTCCATTGCTCTTCATCATCGCTGTTAATGATGTAGCGTCAATTTTGAATTGCAGTGGAGTTTTAATTTATACTGATGATATGAACATTTTCAAGAGGATTCGTTCTGTAAATGACGCAGTTTTTCTAGAAAGTGATCGGGATATTTTCTGCAGATGATGCACTAGTAACAAGTTGAAAATCAACGTTAGTAAGTCTGCGCCAATGTGTTATTCTAGGCAGATACAGCCAATAATATCATATTATACTTTAAATGGTCAAGTTCTTAGTAGAGTTGATTCAATTATAGATAGACTTGGGCGTTCGCTTTGATAATAACCAATTGCCAATCACTACTATGTGTCGGCAAAGCAAGATGGGATTAATTGGGATTTGTTAAACGCTGGCCAAGAAAGTTTATTGACCCCTATATTGTGAAGTTCCTACATTTGTCTCTAGTTTGTCCCGATCACAAGTTTGGTCGCCTTTTTATAATATTCATATTAATAGAATTGAGTCCTTCAGAAGAATTTTTTGCGATTTGCGCATCGTCACCTTCCTTGGGAGGATCCTATTTTTCTTCCTCCTTATAAGTACAGGCTCAAATTGATTGACATACCCACTTTAAGTAAAAAACTTGATGTCGCGGACGTGGTTTTTATTTTTCAACTCATGAAATCTAAGTCGGTAAAAATATAAACAAAATAAAAATAAAATTAAATATCATGCCCAAAAAGATGGCATGTTCTTAATCTCGATAACAAAAACTAAAATGTGAAGTGAAAATGTAGCTTTGTAAACTATGTATATTATTTTAATTGTAATAGAAGGATAGTAGATCAATTAGAACGCTAATTTACATGTGATATTTTAAACTAATAAAACATTTAATTATGACTAAAATAAGTCGAATGTAAATAGTTACAACAAAATGAAAAAACAAATTTAGCAACATGAAGCCTCATATTTTTTTTATTAACAGTTTTGCTTTGCGATTCATTGCGACATTGATTTTATTAGAATCAGTTGAATCTTTTTCTTTTGTTTTTCCTCTTGTTGTATTTTTAAGTTTATTTAAAACTCACAAAAATTTAAACTTAAAATTCAAAACGAGAACAAATAGAGTTTACCATATGTTCTCTGTGATACCCGTACAAATTTGTTATCCTATGTGCGAGTAAATATGCCATAGCGGACTATAGTTGACTTACTATATTAATTTATGCAAAATATCAATTCTGTGTTTCTATATTTTCTAAGATTAGGCCAAACTGCTTTTGAAGTTATATGGCAGCTACCACAAGAGTCAACAAATTTGACAAGTGCTATTTAGATCTTTTAATAAATAAAGCTGCCATTTTACCATATTTTATTTTGCAAAATTTCGGTACTATAGGTTGAACAGTTTTTAAGATATAGCCAAATAACTTTTTAAGTTGTATGGCAGCTACGAGAAGAAGTCAAACAATTTCAATGTCTTTCATCAAACACAATTGCCCTAATAAAATATTCGCTTGTTTGAAATTTCTATACTATAGCTTCTATAGTTTCTGAGATATAGCCAAATAAATGTTGTAGTTGTATGACAAGTAATCGAACCAGTACCTTGATCATAACCAATTTAATTATGATTCTGGCATTTACTATAAATTATTTGTGCAAATGAACCTGGCCCAGTTAGGTTTTGAGTTATCGTTGGGACGGACGGATGATATTAAACAAACATATAGTAACAAATACGCGAAATAAATTTTAGGTTTTCAAATATAACATTTGAAAAAGTTGAGTACCCTTAATATAGAGTATAGACTGTTTCTGGCATACTCGTCAAAGAAACAGATTTATAATCTTTTACTCTGCGATTCGTTATTTTCAGACGATATTTAATTTTTAATAAAGTTGGGTCAAACCATAGTTTGTATTGTAGCACTTTTCCCTTCAGCAAGTGAAAATTCTGCTTTTTAATACAGTCTATGTATACCTATCACACTATTAAAATGATTTTCATTCATATACAAAACCATTCCTAGGATTGCATATATTTAGGATGATGCATATATGCAGTCTTTGAAATAAAGCAAAAATTAATATAAAGTGGGGTTAATATAATGCTCGATTTTAAGGTTTAATTATGTGAGTTAAGAAAAATAATTATATTTTTTAATGTCATGGAATTTACCGTTAACTTTTTGCGTTTATAGAAATTTTAAAAAGCTTGCGGTTTCGGAAATATAGGGTGTCAAAAATTCAAATTTTACAAATTTCAAGAGGCGATAACTTGAGAGGGGGTGGAGATGAAAAAAAATTTTCTTCTGACGAAATGAACTATTTGTTAATATCTAAAAGCCCCTAAATTTCAAACTTCTACAAGCTGGGGTGTAGAAGAAAAACGACATCAAAAATTTGGAAAAAAAGGACTTTAGATAACGGTAAATTTTAACGACCATTTTGTTTTTCTTAAGTTTAATTATAGTATACCGCGCTAGGGGAAGCAAGCCGCTGCCTTTCTGCGTTGACAAAATTTCAAAAATGCTTATGGTTTCATTGCAACAAATAGTTAAAAAAGGCCATTTTTAGGGTTTTGGGGGGGTATAACTTCTAGAGGGGGGGAGATAGGTAAAAATTTTGTTCTAAGGAAGTTAGTTTCTAGTAAAGATCTATGCACATATAAAATTTCAGCTTTCTATCTTCAAGGGTGTAAAAGTTTTGTAAATAAAAAAAGTGTCCACGGACGGACGGACGGACGGACGGACAGAGTGAAACTAATAAGCACTTTTTTTCAAAAAATTTTTGGAAAAGCGCTAAAAAACTAAAGTTCCTTTTATACAATGATCTATTGATCTAAGAATACATATATACATACTCGTATACTCATTGTGTGATCTGTCGCATATAAAATTGGAAAAACCAATGCCATTTCAGTCCCATCTTTAATTTAAACTGATTCCATAAAATAAATTTTGATATACAATTTGATTTTTGTTTAAATAAATATAAAGCAAACTGCATATAGTCGCAACAATTCTAAACAAAATTAAAAAATATATGCACATACAAATATGTATTTACAGATATATAAGGTGCGGCGTATACCATTGTTAGGGTCTCGTGGGAAGACAAAACCTTTGTATGAAGTTGATGTTCACAGCTCAAGAGCTTTTTATTCGACCAAAAACATTGGTCAATCGTACTGTCAAAAAATTATTAAATCTCAGGTTGAAATTTGCTTCAAAGGTTTACTTCCTTGATCTAGATTCGCTGACTTCACAGCCTATACATCCTAGTGGATATGAAATATGAGGATTGACTGTTTCTTTACAATTGGAACTGTTTTATAATAGAAAAGTAATAAACAATGAATAAATTTTTTACTTTCCTGCAGCTTCCAAATGGTCAAGATATGTATATATTTATTTTTTTGAAGATCAAAAATATCTAAATGATGAGAGGTATGGAAACTGAATGTCTAATTAGTGCATTACTGACATCACATTTGAGAATATTTTTTGCCTTGGATAATCCGAAACCAAGTTTTAAAATATCAAGAAATGTTTCATATCCAATATTTTGTCTGATAAATTGCTATATTAAAAGTTGAGTTTGTTTTAAAATTGCTAAGTTAAAAAATTGTGGAGAATTTTATCGTGATATATAGAATTAATAGTGAAATGTTAATTACAGTTAACAATAATTTTGAAAAATGGGAAAAAGTATCCGTACGTGAAAAATGAAAGGAATATGTATGATTAATTTATTAATTTCATTTGTTGATTTTAAAAAGTGAAAAACTTGTTAAGAATTATATTTCTCATTTTAGTTGTGAAGAAAATTATTTTTTTATTTACTTATTTTCATTATAACAAAACTATACTTCTAAAATTACAAATAGGTGCAAATAATAATATGTATCTATAGCAACAAAAAGAATTTTCCTTGTAGTTGCAAAGCAACAAAAACATTTTTGAAAAATTCTTAAAATTAAAGCTAATTCATGAAATTTAATATAATTATTTTTAATTATTTTTTATACGCGATCTATGTATATACTGCACAAAAATGTATAACTACACTAGAATTCAATTACATTACAAACTATAGCTTGCGTTGACGCCTCTTATTCAAAAGAGTACTTTTCTTTAACGAAAAAAAGTTCTCATTTACTGCTTAAGTCTTTTCATACCTATACAAACGTATGTTCAAAGAGTATACTAAATTTGGCTTACCGTTTGTAACGCTAAGAAATAAAAGTCTGAGATATATAACTCAAAAGTATATTTTCGATCAGCGTCGAATTCTGAGTCGATTTAGCTTTGTCTGCCCCAGCGATAACTCAAAAATTAACTGAGCTAAGTTCAACAAATTTTCCCAAATGATTTATTATAGTCAACGCCAGAACCCTATTTAAATTGGATATGATCGGGCTACTGGTTCGGGTGGCTACCATACAACTTCAAAATTTATTTGATTATATCTTAGAAACTATAAAAGTTGTCTTCCTGGTAGCTGCCATACAACTTTAACACTAGTTTGGTCATATCTTAGAAAATATTGAAAGTACAGTACAGAAATTTTGCATAAATTAATATAGTATAAAGCAGGTTGAATTCGTAATCCGTCCCATAGTCAGCTATGGCATATTTATTCGCATATCGGATAACAAATTCGTACAGGTATCACAGAGTTGACACGGTCAGCTCTATTTTTTCTAGTTTTAATTCTCAATTTTACTATTTTTCATATAAGTAAATGCTTTTATGTGTACAACCATTTTTAGTGAAAAACAATAAATTTTATCACCGAGAATAATCCTACACACATACATAAAACGTAAAAAATCGGCAGCAGAGTGTTCTGGAATGGATCTTAATTTTATTTTTAAATTATATGAAATTAAAAAAGAAGTCAAGATGGTAATGGTTATGCTTAAATTTAAACAAGAAATATTATGCATACATGTTTATATGTATGTACATTATTGTAGTGAAATTCAGCCTGTTGTAGCGTGTTTAATGAACCCTTCTTAAAATTATGACTTTTATTGTAACTAACGCATACAAATATGTAAACAGTTAAAATTATTACACAACTTTAAGGAAATTTTAAAACCTATATGCAATCAATATTATATTTATAAAGTTTATATATATAAAGTATATTGTTCAAAATTATAAATATTTAAATCGCCACACCGATTAAACTACTCCAGTGCAAATACTTCAGTAGTTTAATCGGTATGCGATGGAACACGCGAAACATCTAATGATGTTTGAGTTGAATGCAACATGTAACTACCCAATAGAAAAATGACAATTTAAATTTCTTTTAAATGCTAAAAAAAATTATAATTCTAAAATTGAACTTTAATTTAACCATAAATAAATTAATTCATTTAGAATATAGAAATAAATATTTTTTATAAGATTTTACCAAATTCTATAATGAAAGAATGCTTTTACAATAAAAAAGCAAAGAACGGTTTAGATTGTATCGGTCTATCAAACCTTACAACATGTAGAATTTTTGAAGTAAAGCTCATATAGAGTTTGGGTGCGTAGAATTGAAAGTTTTTTATAACTTCTTATCAGCGGGAAGCTGTACATTTATTAATTTTCATTGTATTGATGAATATACATATTTTTCTGCTGGGAGCTCAACTCCATATATGTATATAGCAGTATATCTACATTTTTGCTATTTCGAATAAAACGCGATTGAAACTTAAGAATGGCTATAACTTAAAAGGGAGGGAAATGGAAAAAAAGTTAATTCTCTTCTAACGGAATAAACAATTTATTAGTGCTTAAAAGTTGTTACAATTTCAGACTTCTTCTAGCGGTCTAGAAGAAAAACGATATCAAAAATTTGGAAAAAACTATTTTTAAATAACTGTAAATTTTATGGTCATTTTGTTGTTTTAAAGTTAAAATGTGGTATGCCGTGGTACAAGAAGCCAGTCAACACTTTACTACGTTTGAAAAATTTTAAAACTGAAATTAAAACAAACCGAAAAACAACAATGTGATGTACAGTAGTAAATATAATTTGTAAATTAAAAAAGTTAAAAAGAAACAGTAGTGTAATTTTACATTTAGCACAAAAATTTTTTGTAATTTATGTCAAATTGAAATATAGATATGCACATACATAATACAAACATAATATTCTTTTAATTGTTTTAATATACAAGGTATTCAACATTTTATTGCACATATTCAATATTTAATTCATTCTTTTACAAATACACTTGATTTCAAAAAATCAGAAAGCACATTTAAAATCCCTTATATTAGAAGAAAACAGAATATAATCTTTGACAACGCTCTATGTCAGCTCTTTGTCTGTTATAACAACATTTCGAATGTTGCGTATAGTGTAAAAGAGTGTGCGTATACCTGATAAGAAAAAAGGTGATTGCAATTTTGCCGAAAAGCAACAAAACTACATCTACCAAAAAAAATTATACTTAAACGAGTAAAAATTCATAAAAAAAGATTGATAAGGCACATAACCGACCGCAATTTGTGTTGCTTAGTTATTTGAAAGTGGCAGAGAATATTATGAAAATGTCTGTTAAATACATCTTTAAATTTTTAGGGTATTAATTTAGTAAGCTTATAGTTAATATACCCAGAAAAAAAAGAAAATTTGGCTCTTAGTAGGGTTTCGTTTTGTGCTACCTGAATTCTCTGAAATGCTCACCAGTTAGTTTCGGCAACAACTAGAATTCAAATATCACATTTCAAGAAATTCCATCCATTCGTTCCGCAGATATGGTAAAAAATATAAAATCGGCCCTCAGACCAGTTTCCGAGCTCTGATCTTAAAAAAAATTTATATGTTCATTGTTTTAATACGAAGAATTTAAATATTAAATTTCAAGAAAATCGATTGATTATTTCTCTTTATGTACGCAAAAATATATATTTGGCCCTTAGTAAACCTCCAGTTGCTGACTCCTGATTTTTTCTAAAAGCTGAGAGGTTCTGTTTACGGTCGAATGAAGCTTATGTATGAAATTTCAAGTAAATGTGTTAAATATTTTCTTCATAATGAGCAAAAATGGAAAACAGGCCTGCTAAAAAGTGCAGTTCCCGAGGCCTGATATATCCTAAAAGTTAATCAACCCGTGCCATAGTCGAAGTAAATCTACATATAAAATTTCATCAAAATCGGTTCAGCCGAACTTGAGATACACGCGTGCACACACAGACCGACTGACCGACAGACCGATAGACCGACGGACCGACAGGTTGCTAAAAATAGTTTATTTACACTTCCCTACCATGGAGAAGTGCGTTCCCACCGAAAACTCGATATGCATCATATAACCTACCTATTATACAATGCGGTCGGTAAAAATTATTTGTGTTGAAATTTTTGTGTACTTATATGAAATTGTTTACTTATGCACACTGCACTTCCACGAGCTAATTCGTGAAAACTGTATTAGTATGATACATGAGAACTAAAAAAATTGTTTGCTTAGATAAGTTTTTCATTTACCCAAGTTTTTCTTAAGCATATTTTACTGTACATGACAAAAACGTAAAATGCAATGTACCTACTACATACCAAAATTGTGTACATTGCAACTGTTTTGACACTTTTCTTATTACTTTCATTTAAAAAAAAACTTCTTGTTAACCTTTACTTTTTCACATAAAATTTATATTCAATTATGTTTCATGCTTGGCGTGTTTGTGTTAGTAACATTTTGGAACATAATTGAAGAAGAAGGATGATTTGATTTTTCAATAACATGGAAATCTTATTTTTTGTATATAGAGTTTTATATGAAAATCAACTTCTATAATGTAGAAATTTAAATACTGCACCAATCACGATAAATTCAAATATTAAATATAAAGTTAATTTCTCTGTCACCTTATCAAAGTCATCCAAGATATGTGGAGCAATGAGCTTAAAATCAAAATATGCTTTAAAACAATTGATTTATATTTTTTAAATTGCATTTTAGTTCAAAGTATTGTGCATGTTTTATTAAAAAACAAACAATAAATGAATTAATTTAATAATAAAAAATCTGATGTGAACGGCACATAACCGGCCGCGTTGTGTATTTTTACCGACCGTATTGTGTATACAATAGGTAGGTTATGTGATGGCAACAAATTTTGCATATCGAGTTTTCGGTGGGAATGCTCTTCTATATAGTAGGAAGTGTAAGTAAACTATTTTTAGCAACCTGTCAGACTGTTTGTGCACGCATGTATCTCAAGTTCGGCTGAACCGATTTTGATGAAATTTTATATGTAAGTTTATTTTGACCATGGCACGGACCTGTTTTACATTTTTGACCATTTTAAAGAAAATATTCAAGCTTCGATAGATCGTCCGCGAAACATCCTAACTTTTTGAAGAAATCAGGTGTCAGCTACTAGACGTTTACTACAGGCCAAATATACATTTTTGCGTATATAAAGAGAAATAATCAACCTATTTCATTGAAAAATAATATTTAAATGCTCAGTATTAAAACAATGAACATATAAATGATGATCAGGGCTCTGAAATGATCTTTTTGGAAAGATCAGGGCTCGGAAACTGAGCTGAGGGCCGATTTTACATTTTTTACCATATCTACGGAACGGAATGATGGAATTTTTTGAAATTTAATATTTGAGTTCTGGTTGTTACCGAAACTAACTGGCGAGCATTTCAGGGAATTCGGGTAGCACGAAGCAAAACTCTACTAAGAGCACAATTCACATTTTTCTAGGAATGTTAACTACAAGCTTACTAACGTCCTAAAAATTGGAAAGAAGTATTTAACAGGCATTTTTATAATATTCTGTAATACTTTCACTTAAATAGACAATACACATTGTGGTCGGTTATGTGCTGACCATCTCAGATTTTTTATTTTCTTTTCTCAGTTAATGTCGAATTGTTAAATTCGACATTAACTTGTTGTTTTATTAGCGTTTTTACATTTTTTAATAAACTCTTAATGGTGTTCAGTTCATTTGCCGAGAAATTTATGTTTCTTTTGTATATTATATGAATATCATGCAATAATTTACACTTTACTTTTTGCAAGTTTTTAAGTTTCCTCGTTGTAATTTTAGCTAAAATGTCCTTACATTCTTTTTTTGGTATAGCCTCGTTCATACTCTTTTGCATGATTTTCTCTATCTTATCATAATGAAAATCTATTTCTGATATAAGCAGATTTCTATTTTCGGATATTAATTATTTATTGGAGTATTCTGCCTTGAAGTTGTTGTTTAATTTTTTTTAAAGATTTCCAATTTACCCTATAATACGAATAGGCCTTGTCGTCATCATAATCATCATTATTCAAATTATGCACACGTGGGATCTCAGTTTTTATGTCTATGGCCTTATGGTCAGCATCGTAAGGTAAAGGTTTTATCTGGTTGATTTGGTTGGTATCTACTGCCTTTAATGTAACGTCTGTAAACAATAGATCCAAGATATAGGCATATCTTCTGTAACCATGTTTCGTTAATGCACATTATGTCTGTGAATTAACGAAACATGGTTACAGAAAAACGAAACATGGCACATTAAATCTGTGCATTAACGAAACATTTGTTACAAAAAAACGAAATTTGTCACATTATATCTGTGCATTATATCGTAAGATACTAATGACTGAACATTAGCGGAAATTATCTGTAATACACCATTATTTGTGCGTGAACTCATATTTATATATTAAACCCTACTGTTTCGAAAACTTTTTGTATATGTTATTAGTATTTTCTTTTGTTTGACTATCGATAATCTCTAATTTATTATTTATTTGTAAAAGTAATTTGTTAGTAATATTAGTATCATTGATATCTATAGTGTTTCCTTTAAGTATACTTTAAGTAACGTAATTGCTATACATTTGTTGTTTTGTTGGTTTTTGATTTTTGTTTTGCTTTCTTCTTCTATTTTGGTTTTTTTTGTTAATACGTACAATTCCTGTATGAATTCGCAATTTCCAGGCTGATGATTTTTCCCACATCTGTAGTCCATGTTGCAATTTGCTGCAAGGTGGTTAAATTTTTGACAACGCGTACATTGCCTTATTAATGGTTTTCTTAAATAATGCCAGGAAATTGATTGGTGATTGAGCAGGTTAATTTTCTTTACCCCTTTTTTATAGCTTTCAGGTGATAATTGAACTATAAAATGCGGAAATCTTTGGAAATGTGAAGTAAATTCAAGATGAATCAAAGTCAACTACTCTAAAATTAGTTAAGGCAAACATTCCAAAGTTTGAAGACAGAATACAAGGACCAAAATATCCAGAAGGAAGAACAACAAAAAGAGCACTGCTTTATTAAATTTTCGATTCAAATTTTGCAGCATTAAGAAAAATACTTTTAAAGATCTCCTGTACAAACATGGACATAGATATCTAATAGGAGGTGACTATAATACCAAACATACAGATTGGGGTCGACTGATTAGCCTACTGATTCTAACAAGATTCCTAATGTTAGAGAAAATTTTATAAGCCTTGAAGATAATTATGATTTTAATTCAGATCACTCTGCTGTCATATTAAAAATAATTGAACAAATAACTAGAACGATTAAGAGAACAATTAGATCTTAAGTTAGAAAAATTTATTGAAATCATACAAAAAGCTGCTTGCGGCAACACAAAAAAGCCAAAGTACAAACCGGGGGCAAATAGTTATCCTAGAGAAATAACGGATTTGATAGGTGAAAAGAGAAAGGCCAGACGTAGATGGCAACGCGTCACTCTGATGATAAAACTGTTTTAAACAGACTTTCCCAGGTGCTTAAAAGAAAAATCCAGGAATTTAAATCGGCAACATATGAAAATTATGTAAAGAACTTGTCAGCTACGAAGGAAACGAATTATTCCTTATGAAAGGCGGCAAAGAGCACAAAGAGAATGATTAAGCAAGCTCCGACACTGATGAAAGCAAATTGCAGTTGGGCAAGGAGCAATATAGAGGAGGTCGAATTATTTGCTGATCACTTAGAAAGCATATTCACACCAAGCGGAATAACATCAAAAGTAAGTTTAGAAGAATCTATCGCAAATGAAGCAGACAGCATACCTCCACTTACTCAATTAGAAATTTTGGAATAGATAAGATCACTGAAGTTTAAAAAATCGCCAGGTTTTGATCTTATTACTGTGGAAGTACTGAGAGAGCTACCAGACAAGACATTTGACGAAAATCATGAATGCAGGTATGGATTTTGGATATATTTCTTGTGCTTGGAGAGTCGCAGAGGTAATTATGGTGCCCACACCCGGGAAAACCTTGAGGGAAACAAAGTCTTACAGGCCCATTTCACTGTTACCAATGATGTCTAAGCTTTTTGAAAAGCAGCTATTAAGGAGATTGAAGCCAATAATAGAAAATAGGGGCCTCATACCAAACCATCAATTTGGTTTTAAAAGAAACTATTCTGCAATAGAACAGGTCCATAGAGTAACGAATATTATAGAAAAAAGCTTGGAAAATAAAGAAATCTGCTCTTCTATGTGCAGTGCCACAAATATAAAATGCTATTGTAGCAACTTTTGCTGAAAATACTGCAATATTGGCAGTAGGATTGAACACTGACGATTCGACAAAAAAATTATGACAGGCAAGTAACTATATAAGCCAGTGGACAAAAGATTGGAAAATGAAGTTGAATGAAGCAAAATCGGTTCACATAGACCTCACCAATTGGAAAATAGTGAATCCACCACAAATTAACTTAAATGAAACAAACGTAGCGATCCACAACACAGCAAAATACCTGGTGGTGACTTTAGATGTCAAGCTAAGGTGGAAAGAGTACATAAAGAAGAAACTCATAGAATTAGAAAATAAATATAGAGACAAATGTTGGCTCCTAGGTCGTAAGTCCAATTTGGCAATTACTAATAAAATATTGATTTATAAGCAAATCATTAAACCAATATGGCTAAATGGCATTCAACTGTAGGGTTGTGTCAAGAAGACTCACGTTAACAAAATTCAAACCTTCCAGAATAAGGTTCTACGGGGTATGCTAAATGCGCCATGGTATACGCATAACAGTGACATCCACAGGACTTAGGAATTCTTTTAGTTGTAAATAAAATTAAGTGTTGTGCTACAAGGTATATGGCTCGTGTAGAACAGCATGTAAATATTGGAGCAGCTCGGCTGCTAGACAGTGGCGTTATGACAGAAAGACTTAAACGAACAAGACCTTTGGATTTAACATGAAATACCTATTTCCTTATGGAAGGTATTTAATTGCTGTACGGAAAAACCAAGTAAGCTCGGAGGTAATAGTTGGTCTGTAGCACCAGCTTTATCCGTTCAGAGTTTAGGTGATTGAGTAGGAATCACGCTCTCCCATTGTCGCAAAAAAAAGGTAAATAACACCGCCCTTCTTTGTCTTTCGGGATTTTTTCACATAGTAGAAAAAAAAATATTTCGATTTTGTATTGAATTTGCGCACCAGTTTTTCAGAATATACAAGAATAGTGGTGCAAAGATCTTCTTTTACTATTTCCTTTTTTTAAAGAAAGGAAAGTTTTGATCCTAGCCTTACATATAACATTTTTTTATGGATTTCCTTTTTTCGTTATGGTCCTTATAACCTTTTTCTGCTTTGCAAAAAGAATTTTATATTAGGTTTTCCCGAATTCCCGAATTCTTCAGGAGCTATGTGAGGTGTTTTGCTTAAAAATAGCTCTGTTGTCTCTTACCCTATAACGGAACGAATTTAATTATTGTAATCGCTTACTTCCCTCTGTAATAACTCTTCAAATATCTTATTGGTTCCTTTTTCGTTAAGTCAAGGCATTTTTTTTTGTCAGTGTTGAGTGAAAACCCTCACCTGGCCTTTTATTCAGTTTTATACAATGGCGTTGTATAAATTTTGACTTTCAACTTCTTTTCTACCATTGTGCAGAATTTGAAGACTTCTCGTTGCCCATAACAACATATTCGGTGATACCGTAGTAATATAAATTATCGTGTACAGCTAATCTGAGTCTTTCAATAGATCTACATCTTAATACAATAGATCTTGTATTTGTAATTTTGGCCTGCGCGAATCTGGTCATAACTTATCTATGGCCATTACGACTGCATTTGATTCTATGAAATAGATATTGACGTGAACTTTGTGGAATATGAATTTTGGAGTAGATGTACGTTTAATTTCTTCACGAAATCATCACTTTTCTTGTCATTCTTTTGAAATAATAATCGGCTATAATATGTGCTATGTTTAGGGCAGATTTTTCTAGAGTCATTCATAATTTTTTCTGTGATAAAATTTCCGTTAACTATATTTATATCTAAGTGTAATTTCAATATTTCTGTTAATTGTTTTTAAGTGAGGTTATTTGGATCTCTTTCACATGTCGTGAAACAGATTTAAAAGGCTCGTAAGTAAGTCATCATCAGCTTCGCCAAGTTCCATAATCTGCTTTCGGAAAGCGTTAATAAAATTTTGAACGGACTCAATAATTTTTGGGAATAAATCATATAGACTGAGTTATGTAATAAAAAGGGCATTTACTCTGGAGCTTGGGATCAATCTGGACAAAATTTAATTCACAACATTTGTCGGACCCGGTTTCCACTTTTACTCGTTATTATATTCCTCAGTGCCGCTATCCGTCTGTTTTTTTTTATAAGTAATTTTTTTTATAACTAATAGTTTTTTATAAGTAATTTTTGCAATTCAAGCATATGTTAGGGGTTGGTTGTCCAAGTAAATTATGACTTTCCTTGTTCCGTACGAGAAATTTCTCAGAAAAGTGAATGCCCAAATTATTGCAAGCATCTCCTTCTCGTTGGTGGCATAATTTTCCTCCTTTTCAGGCAGTGGATAAAAATGTTACAGGTTTTTTATCTCGGGCTAGGATTGCTTCGATGTCGAAATTTCAAAATCTTTTTGGAAGTCTGGATACGCTCTCATTTCTAAGAGGCTTGACCAGTTTGGCGTAGTCACAAACAAAACAACGGGAATTACCTGGCATACCCAAAACAGATCTGAGATCTTTTAACGTGGTAGGTACCAGTAGATTGCTTATTGCTTAAACCTTTTTAAGGTTGGCTGCTATTCTTTCTGACGTAACTATGAATCCCTAAAGCCAACTTGATTTTTAAGAAACTCACTCTTATAAAATTGTACTTTCATGTCGGCTTCCTCCAATGTTTTAAAAATTTTCTCGAGATTGTCGATGTCCTCTGACTCATCTTTTCCACAAATGATAGACATAACACCGTAGGCCGACGTGATTTAGGTCTAGCGCCCTCTGAAAGATATACGGCGTAATTTTCAATCCAAACAGTAAATGGGTAAATTCAATCCTCAAGGTTGTTCACTAAAAAGGCGGCTTTTTCGGCGTTTTCTTCATTTAGTAAAATTTGTGGAATCCGCTTTTCAGATCAATGACTAAGAATTACTTATAACTTCCTAAATTCGTTGTTAATCCGTACGGGAATTGTACAGCAATCTTAAGGGCCCAATTATTCTACCATTCAAGATTTGATTTACTTACTTTTCTATCTCGAATTTTGAAGTAGAAAGGTAAGTATTGTATCAAGGTCATTGGATAAAGGTACGATTTTGAGAATACAAGTTCTTTCGTTGTTGTTCTTATTTCTGTCCTTACAACAATTATATACATTAGCTTTTCGTCCGGATCTGCAAATAGATAAACATATAAATAATAATAAACAAATTAATATTACAAAATGCAATGTTATTTTATAAAATATTGTTTATTTATTAATATTTTAATTTAGGTAATTTATATACAATTAGGTAGGTAATGTGATGGCACCAAATTTTAGATGCCGAATTTTCGGTAAATAAACTACTTTTAAAAAGATGTCGGTCTCCCGGCCTGTGTAAACACGCGTGTAGCTGAACCGATTTTGATGAAATTTTATATATAAGTTTATTCGGGCTATGGAACGGATTGATCAATTTTTGGAATATATCAGACCTCTGGAACTGCAACTTATTCCGGGCCAATTTTACATTTTTAGGTATTTAAAAGGAAGTAATCAATCAATTTCCTCCAAATTTAATACTTAAATTTGGGGTGTTGAAACAATGAATCTACAAATTTTTTGCAAAGATGCGGAATCGCTAATCAAATTGGGGGCCCGTTTTACATTTTTTATCACATCAGATTTTTTTTATTACTTTTGTATTTTTTGTTGATATTTTTTATTTACATACTTTGATTATAACTATCGTTAGATTTGTGCAAAATTTTAATTATTTTTTGTTGCACATAAATATTAAAAACAAATGAATGTTACTTTTTTTAGAACATTAAGTATTACATGACAAAAATAGATAAGCAATGTTGATATAGACTATACACATGTGTAGAGAAATGTTCATTAAGTATAAAATATATATATGTATGTATTATTATGTACATAAACATACATGATAAGTGTAGTTATTTTGCTTTTAAAAATATACAATATGTCAATAGCATGTACCTTCAACTTTGATATTTGCTTACATAGTAATGTACCTTCAACTGTATGGGCCTACGTATGCATGCTATTGTATGGCTGAAATAAGTAAAAAACAGAGAAAATTTTAAAATTTTGGACGTTTTACGGTTCGAAACTGAAACAGAGCCTCGGATACTGGATGATAACATGGTAACGACTATTGGAACAAGAACACGGATTAGATTTGGACATTGGAATGTACGTACTTTAATGAAACCATCAAAATTAGCACAGCTTGATACAGAAATGCAAAGATATCGCATTAAAATTATGGGCATGAGTGAAGTAAGATGGCCTGGCTCAGGAATGATGAGTACTAGAGATGGTAGCCTAATGGTATGTGCTGGAACCAGTCGGGGGGAAAGTAATGGAGTTGCAATAATAATAGATAAGAGTACAAGAAAATGTCTAATGAATTGAATACCAATGTCTGATAGAATAATAACAGCCCGATTACACTCCAGAATAAGAAAAATTACAATAGTACAATGTTACGCCCCCACCGAAACCGCAGACGATGAAGCGAAAGATGAATTCTACTACCAATTGACCCAGGTCTTGTGCAATATTCTCAGAACAGGCATTGTTATACTAATGGGAGATATAAATGCCAAAGTAGGAATAAGAAACGAGAATAGTCCTAGAAATGTGGTGGGTCAATTTGGCATAGGCGACAGTAACGACAATGGTGGCCGTCTAATAGAGTTATGCACAGAATATAACATGGCAATAGGTAGTACCCTCTTCCCGCACAAGAATATACCACATCGACCACATTTGTGTTAGCAATAAATGGAGACATTCACTACTTGATGTCAGGAATCGTAGGGGAGCAGATATCCAGAGTGACCATCTTCTATTAACGAGTGATATAAGTTTAAAACCATCTGCAATAAATAACCACCTCAGTATCAGAAAGAAGAAGTTAAATACAATAAGGTTAGCAACTGAAGCTACAAAGAGTGAATTTGTACATAAAATTCAGGAGAGGCTAACAGAAAAAATTCACATAGATGGTATACAAGATGCTCTCAGACAAGCAGGTGAGGAAGTATTAGGAACCATAGATATAGAAAGAAGAGAATGGATATCTGATGAAACGTGGGCTAAAATATAACAAAGAAGAAAGATAAAAGAAAAATTGCTAACTCATCAATCGGAAAGCCTAAAGCAAGAATATAAAGAAAAATCAAAAGATGTCAAGAAATCAGCCAGAAGAGATAAACGAAAGTTCCACAACCAAATAGCAAAAAATGCCGAAACAGACTCTCAAATAAGAATATAAAAAGAAGTCAACCAATTAAGGACACTAATGGTAACTTAATAACATCCACGCAAGATCAAATGCAGAGATGAAGGGAACACTTTGAAAGTATCAGCAACCGTAACAACATTTGGAGAGCGAAGATGGCCTCAGCAGAATCAATCAGAACCAACCAACATATAATGAAGTCAAGTCGGCTATAGATAGACTAAAGAACAATAAGGCTGAGGGTCCTGATGGCGTGGCAGCGGAGCTGTTAAAAAGTTACAGTAATACAATGGCCGAAATATTGAAACCCATCCTGGAGCAAGTATGGAGAAATGAAATGATACCACACTCTTACGACCTTTGACGCAGTATACAGAAACAAATACCTGGTAAAATAATCAGATTGATCAACGATCTATACATTGATAACGAAACCAGAGTACTTCACAACGGAAAATTAAGTGAGCCCATAAATATAAGTACAGGTGTACGACAAGGGCGCTCCCTTTCTCCGCTACTGTTCAATGTAGTTCTGGACGAAATAATGAAATAGGCCACAACATCAGCCAGAGGAATAAGATGGGGATTAATGAGTCGTCTAGAAAGCCTTGAATACGCAGAAGACGTTGCCCTACTAGCTCAATCACATAATGACATGCAGGCAAAAATCAATCTTCTAAGTGAAATAGCCAAAGTAGTTGGCCTACAAGTTAACTTGCAGAAAACAAAACCACTTAGAATTAACACCAGAAATAATGAGCAGTTTATTGTTAACGAGACCTCAATCGAGAATGTCACAAGATTCAACTACCTTGGTAGTATAATTGCAACAAATGGAGGGGCTGAGGACGACATAGATAACCGAATTAGATTGGGTAGAGCGGCGTTTCGAAGATTGTGGGCAACATGGAGGTCACCACACTTGGTCAGAAGTACCAAAATTAGAATATTCGACTCCTGCATCAAGTCGGTTCTGCTATATGGCAGCGAAACCTGGCATGCAAACCAGAAACACATTAACAAAGTCCAGGTATTCATCAACAGGTGCCTTAGAATCATATGCAGGATCTTCTGGCCTAGAAGAATTAGCAACGACGACCTGTGGGTATTGGCCGGCGAGGAACCAGTAAGTCTGCAGATAAAGAGAAAAAGGTGGCGATGATTGAGCCATACCATGAGGAGGCCGCCGGAAGCAATTGCGCGAAAAGCGCTTGAGTGGAGCCCACAAGGGAAGCAGAAAGTCGGAAGGCTTCGGACAACTTGGCGGAGAACGGTGGAGAAAGAAGCTAAAGCTAGTGGAAAGACCTGGGCACAAATAAAAGTAATGGCAAATAATAGAGTACGGTGGAGAGGTTATGGTTTAATTTTTAAAAATATGGAGCTAATTTTGAATTGGACATAGTGTTACTTTCTAAGTCTTTCGTTATCCAGTAGCTGTTCATAAAAAATAAGTCCAGGAACGCTATGCAGTAAAATAATTTTATTTGTTATTTAACATGCAATTTAAATTTAGTGAATATTTATTATTTGTTTTTAAATTGGACTATAAAATTTTCATTAAAAGAAAATTAAAAATATTTGTGTAATTTAAATGAATTATAACATATGTCATAAAATATGTTTTGTTATCAAATATTACTAGTTTTAAGAAAAATAAAATAAAAATTTTATTTTTTTTATGTAAATATGTTATGCAGCTAATAAAAAAAGTGAATTCAAAAATTTTTTTCAAAAACAATTCTTTTTATGTATGTATTTACTATTTTTGTTTTACCTGAAAAATGTTTTGTTATCTGTAATTTATTATTCTGGTTTGTGAGAACATGAAACTTCATTTTGTTATTATTTAAACGAAATAAAATAATTTCTGTACACACATATATATTTTGTATTTAATCGTGTAAACGGCGAAATAAAACAAATTATGTGAACGGCGTTATCTATTGTCACACGTCAAATGCAAAAGTAAACGGTTGTCAATCAGTATAAGGAATATTTGAGTCGGCTGCGGTTTCTTCTAAAAAGATGACGTTTTAACATCATCTTTTATGTAAAATTCAATTACATATAAAATAAAGATTTATGTATATAAATATACAATATGTTTATTTGTTGTAAGGACAGAAATAAGAACATTATTATCAAATAATTTCTGTACACACATATATATTTTGTATTTAATCGTATAAACGGCGAAATAAAACAAATTATGTGAACGGCGTTATCTATTGTCACGTTTTAACACCATCTTTTATGTAAAATTCAATTACATATAAAATAAAGATTTATGTATATAAATTATTAAAATTATAAATTATTGTTGTTTTATTTATAAATAAATACATAATAACAATATTTATTCTAAGCCTTTTAAATTTCGATGGCTTAGAATTCAGGTGTGGAGTAAAGTACATAACCGGTGTGTAATCAAAAGAAAAATTTTAATTGTGTTGAAAAACAAAGCTTAGTTTTATAACTGGGAAAAAGATTATATTAAGTGTAGAAAGTTGAGAAAATCGGCAAATATAGTGAATTTTATATTAGATTTTCTCAGATTTCGGACACATAATTTGCAATATAAAAAATGCACAGACTAAAAAGTAAAAACAAAGTTCCATTAGATTAATTTTAAGGTATAAGCATACGAATAATATTGTATGTGTCGTTATTTTGTGTTTGTATATGTGAAGATAATGTCTTTATAAAATTCCAAAAATATATTTAAAAAATCAATTAAATATATCAATATTTTCATTTATAATTATTTTAAAATTCTTAAAATACATACAAAAAAGCGGAAAAACAACAAGCACAATCTTCACATTCAACATCTTATATGGTACTGAAAGCACTTTATTATTTTTAGGTGAACAGCTTTTTCTCATAAGGTAAGTCAACTCAATATATGGGCAGTAACTGTAGTGTCAAGTTGAAAATAAAATTAATAAAAGGATAATAATTATCTTTTCATATATTATTTATTACGTTATTATAATAATTTTGTGTATCGATTTTAGAGAAATAAACAAGGTGATCGACAAGCAAAGTTTCCCTATGCCTGGAGTAAAAGTATTTTATGAAGCTGGACTTATCATCTGGGTATTATCAGATAAATTTGGAAGAGGATTCGAAAAAGTACTCAATCAGGTCTCTACGAATTTAATAGAATGCCTTTTGGGCTGGTTAACGAGCCTGCCTAATTCCAGAGGTGTATGAAAAACCTTAAGTCTCTTTCTGTTAAATCATTTAGTGGTATATTTGGTCGATTATTGGAAACGTTACAGTTGAAGAAGGTTTCATTAAATTACAAGGTGTACCTTAAGTTTTAAAGGATGTTGGTTTGACGTTGAATTTGAGAAAGTTTATTTTCTTGCAAAAGGATTTGGAATTCTTGGGCTATCGAATTACTGAAAATGCGTCTTTGCCAGAACCTGAGAAAACAGAAGCAGTTTCAAATTTAAAAATAACAACTAATGTTAATGAAGTCAGGCAATTTATTGATCTTATAGGTTTCTTCAGGAAGTGTATCGAGAAATTCGCAATTATTGAGAAGCCGTTAACTGATTTAACAAAGCAGAATTTAGAATTTAAATGAACAAATGTCAGAACGCTTTCGATACTTTAAAGCAGAAAATTGTGAATTCTGATACGCTAGTAATTTATGATCCTGAAGCTGACCGTAAGGTTCATATGTTTGCAAGCTCTAGCGGAGTAGCATCAGTTAGTTATTTGCATTAGTCCATTGCGACCAGTTAATTATTTCAGTAGAAAATTAACAGAACGAGAATCCAAATATAATTTGTACGTGCTAAAGGTATTGGCGATCGTGGAAAGTTTAGAACGATTTCGTATTTATTTACTAACTAAGAATTTCAAAGTTGTCACTGATTATCATGCGATCGTAGCTACAGACAATAAAAAGAAATTAATTCCTAGAATTGTCAGGCGTTGGTTACGGCTGCAAGAGTTTACATTTGGAACAGTTTATTAGCCAGGGAGAAAGACGACGCATGTAGATGCCTTAAGCTAATCACCAGTTGAACCGGCAAAAGAACCTTAAAAAGCGTCTTATAAAAAATGAAAATACATATTAGCGATTACGGTTGGCTTGCTTCAATGCAACTACAAGATAGTGAATTGAATAAATATATTTCTGTTTTAAATTACCCGAATTCATTTGATTTTGCCGTTTTCGAAGGAATATGCTACTGATAGAAATAGATTATTTAGAATTGTGAATGGACAGAAAAGATGGGTTGTTCCAAAAGCTACACGTGAGATCGAGTCATGATGAAGCTGGGCATAACGAAGACAAAACTTTAGACAGAATTAAAGAGAATTTTTGGTTTACAAAGATGTCAAGATTTCTCCGTTCTTATAGTAAATCCTGTGTAGAATGTTGTTATAGTAAAAGGCCTGGACGTATGAGTGAAAGAAAATTGTATACTGTTCACGAGAGGAGGAGAAGGGACACCCCATGTGTTGACCATAATTGATAACTTCACAAAGTTTTACACTCTTTTTGCTGTAAAAACAACAAGCAACAAAATTGTCGTCACATGTTTGGATGAAGCATTTGCTTATTTTGGTCCGCCTCATCGCATCGTATCTGATCATGGCAGTGCGTTTACAATTAAATCGTTTGAAGACTTGTAAAAAGTACGGCATCGAGCATGTAAAAACCGCAGTGCGAACGGCCAAGTGGAAAGGCTTAATAGAAGCATATTGCCATCATTAAAATGTTTAAACAGTAAGGAGAAAAATTGTGATTGGGCAGCGAAACTTAAATCTATACAATGGAGTATCAACTGAACAAACAAGTATACAACCGGAGTCAGCCCTTACCAATTAGTGTTCTGTTATCGTCCTAGATATTTTTTGGACAACAAGTAGATATCTGAACTACACCATGTAACACCGATAACACAGGAATATATTGTTCAAAGGCGAGAAATGGCGTTGCCGCGAATTAATTGCGATTCTGAAACACCAATGAACAACGTTACAATTCGCGCAAGCGTAAAGCGAAAGTTTGCCAGGTAGATAATCTGGTGTTAATAGAAAACGAACCGGGTGTGCCAGGCGATTCTCGAAGCCCGGATTTAACGGACCGTATAAGATTGCGAACATAATTCAATGATCGATGCGTTGTAACAGATATTCCGCGAATGCAACGAAATCACCGTAGATTCAATTCTGCATTTAGCTCGGACCAAATTAAACCGTTTTGTGCTCTTCCGGGAGATGCCTCGGACGATGAGGAAGCGGATTCGTAAGAAGATATCGCAGAGACGTCGAGTTGGCAACATAAACAAAGTTGTAAACAACAACATAAAACAAATAATGTAAACGGCGTTATCAATTGCTACACGTCAAATGCAAAAAGAAACGATTGGCAGGTAGTATAAGAATACTCGATTATCGTCGGTTACGGTCTTGCAGATGAATACGATTTAACTTCATTTTTTTTGTTAATTCAATTAAATATAAAATAAAGATTAATACCAATGAAATATTAAAAATATAAATGATTTTTGTTTTGTTTATAAATAAGTATAAATAATAATAATATTTATTCTAAGTCTTTTAAAATTCGAAGGGTTAATACCGTTTTTATTTTTCAAACATCCCAAATCACCATAAACATATTTGAAAATACCTAATATATGAATATATTTCTTAACAAGAAGCATGATGATCAATCTTGAATACAGCATATTGTATTAGTCCACATGCATGTATTAGTAGATTCTGTATTACGAATTCTTGAGAGTAAAGATAACTGGGTTTTTGAGTTTTTGGAGTCTTATTTAAAGATTTCAGGGGCTATATACGTATGTGTATCTTCTACATGTGCTAAATATGTATGAATTATTTAATGCACACAGACATATCAAAATAAAACAAAAAAATTCAAACAACAGAAGCAAAAAATATTGTTAAAAAATCAGAAAAGAAAGAGAGTGACAATATCAAAATAAACACAAAAGACTAAAAATGTATGTTATCACGGTGTCAAGTAACATATTCAAGAGGCATCGAATTACATTTTTAATACAATACTAATTTCTGTTCACATGTAAAGTGCTGGCACAGCGTCTGAAATCGAACATGTTTAACCATGGAAAAGTTATGAAATTATCGTTTCCATCAAAAGTGCTGACGTAGTATCTACAATTTTGCACCAGGCCGGAAATGAAGTTAACTTTAATTAGTACAAATACCGTTAGATTTTGAGATATCTTTAAGTCTTAATTTGGTGTTAATAAGTAGCAAAAATTAATTAAACTGTTTTAAATCTCGATTAAATTAGAATTTCGATTAAATTTAGAATCTATTGTTTAAGTAATAATTGTAATTGTGTGAAATAAATTTTATTTTTTTTTAAAATCGAGTGAACGCAGTTTAACCGTTAATCGTCGATTTTCGTCGAATCGAATGTTCCCGAAAAGTGCCGATCGTCTATAATCGTCGATTGCCGGCCGTGCTTTTTCTTCACACTGTAAACCTAACTCGTGTTATTCTTTGAAGTAGATATTTTTTTGCAAATAACATTTTATTTTATTGATATTCAACGATTCTTATACGTAAAATGTCGCGGTCAAATACTTCGCGAAGTTTCTCGTCCGAAACTTGTGATAGTCCGAGTGATGATTATACTGACCAAAGTAATGATGTGTCGCAGTGTGGTCTGTAGTCACAAGGATGGTACAGCACTACGTCGATCAACATGGATCTGCATTCGGTGTAAGAAAAGGGTGCACACCGAATGTTCAGGAAAACACAATTGTTAATTTTTTTTATTTCATGTTTTTTTTTTCTTTTTTTTCTAAATAAAATATTGTGTTCATTATATTGTTTACTTTATTTCAATAATTAATATGATATTGACAGAGGCAAAAATTTTGGAGAAAATAATAAGTATGCAACTTGAAGAGTATTTAGAAAGATTTAATTTGATATCAGAAACTCAATCTGGTTTTCGTAGAAAGCACAGTTGCGAAACACTTTTGAATTTGGTTCTGTCCAATTGGAAAATGTCAATAAATGAAAAAAAGATCATAGCTGCAGTGTTCATTGACCATGGGAGACCAGTGTTCATTGGAGAGCATTTGAAACAGTTGACAGAAGCTTGTTACTTAGAAAAATGGATAATTATGGCATTAAAAACATAGAACGCAAATGGTTTGAATGCTATCTTAGCGACAGACGTCAAAGAGTAAAAGTTGATAACATACTTTCACCATCAGAAATGATCCCGATAGGGGTTCCTCAGGGGTCCGTGTCAGGCGTGCTTTTATTTTTGATTTTCATAAATGATATGGAGAACGTAACGAATTTTGTTAAAGTTATGCTTTTTGCAGATGACGCGTTGGTATACTTTGAAGGAGAATCAGTAGATGAATGTGCAGCAAAAATGAATGCAGATCTAGAAAAAATTAGCCACTGGTTTCAGCAAAATAAATTAAGCTTAAACATAAATAAAACAAAATCTATGATGATAAATGGAGTGTTGCAAAATCATTAAAAAATTGATAATCAAGACATTGGAATTGTAAAAGAAATTAAATATTTGGGTGTCATGATTGACGATAAATTGAATTTCAAGAGCCATGTTGATTACATGTGTAAAAAAATCTCAAAAAAGTTGAATTTTTTGTGGAGAATAAGAAATCAGTTATCGATGAATTCTGTTATTAATATATTCAATATGTACTATGGTAAAACCTCATTTCGAATATTGTTCTACTGTGATAGCTTTTACTTCTAATGAAATGCAGAATCGGTTACAAAAACTACAAAATAGAGGAATGCGCATTATTTTAAAATGCAACAGATTAACGCCAATTAGGTATATGTTACACACGCTGAAATTGCTGTATATAAAGCAAAAATTTAAGCTAAATGTACTGCTGTTTGTATTTAAAATGAAGCATAATCTTTTACCGCAATATTTGAGTAGTAGGCTTATATATGTGCAAGATGTTCAGCATTATTATTTGCGCAATATTTTTAATTTTAGATTAACTTTTTTTAGAACGGAAAGTTCAAAAAACACTCTTTTATATAATGGATTAAAAATGTATAATGAATTGCCTAATAATATTAAATCTATTAATAATTATGTAAAATTTAAATTTCAAGTAATTGATTTTTTGAAAACTAGTTAGAATAACTTTTAATGATTTTTTTTCAAATGGATGCAAATTTTTTGTTTTCTTTTTAAATTAATTTTTATTAAATTATGAGTAATTATGTATATAATAGTACTTAACACTAAATAAATGAATAAATAAATAAAAAATAAAAAATAAATAAAAAATTACTATAATTCTTCAAAAAAAACAGAAAAACACATTTAATACTTTTCAATAAGTAATAAATTATGAAAATGGAAAAAATAATGGTGGAACGAAAAGAAACTGAACGGAGCCGTCAACGCTCAAATAGAACAGAGTATAAGATTTGAAATTCGTTTAACTAAACTAGAAGCTCAACTTAGGACGCCACGACCACAGGCAAGAAATGTGGCAGAACCTAAAAACGAGAGCGACCTGAAAGAAATGTCAAGGCTTCCAGACTACGTAAGGGACTTACAAACCTTTGACGATGACGCAGTACAGTACGTGTCATGGGTAGAGTCAATACTACGAGACTATGAAATGGTCAAGAACAAGCCCATATACAGAGCCATATTGCAGCTCCAATATCGTACAACCTCTTCGACGAGGATTGGGCCGAAATCAAACAGTGTTTGTCTCTGAATTATGCCGACAAACGGGACATACGCACACTAGATCATCAAATTAGCATGCTGACACGGGGAAGATCAACCATAGATGAATTCTACGCCAGAGTCAGCCATCAGTTCTCCCTTATAATCAATAAATCAAAACCGAGAATTATTCAAAAGAAACTATAGACGTATTGATAGAGTCACAAAGAAACAGAGCACTGGGCGTGTTTATCCGAGGACTCAATGGAGAATTGTCCAGGTACTTGATGCTTCAGAAACCATCAACTCTGCCAAAAGCATATTCAACGTGCCTAGAGCTCCAGAACTGTAGATGTCAAACTTCGCTATACACAACAGGAATAATAACAACAAAATTACTGTACCATTCAACAAAATGTCCATGAAACGACAGCAACCAAATGCTGGAAACTCAAGGCCGTATCAACAAGAGCAGCCATTAGCAGTAGAGCAGCGGAACTTGGCTTACAACATTCAATATCAGAGAGAATCACAACCTTAGGTGGAGGTTGTGAGGACCGCCAAAACTAGTGGAGAAAATGGACGTTGACCAATCCATACAAACACGTCAGGTTAATTATATGAACCAGCCAGACAACTACAGGGGAATATACAAGAGGCCAGCATCATTAGGCAACCTGCCCAACAACAAACACCAGAGGTTATTCAACATAGAAACGTTTGAGGACGACGTAGATAACCACCCAGAGAAAAACATCAAATGTGACGAAGAACCAACATACGCAAATGATGAAGTACAAGAAATAAATTTTATGACGGACGCCTTTTAAGCGTTCCCTCTTTAGAATTCAAGACAAGAGACAACCAGCTCCTAAAATTCCTGGTCGACAAGCCATTCAAGATCCGTTCAGCTGGAGGATATATAACAATCACCAAGAAAATCGGTGGAAAGTTTTTTCAGAGTCTGGGAAACAACACCTTTACTGAATTTTTCGTTTTGCCAAGATTGAAGACCTTTGACGGTATATTTGGAGACGACACGCTCAAGAAGCTAAATAGACAGAAAAACCAACACCTTAAAAATCAAGCCTGATATAAAAATTCTGCTAAAGGCAAAGGCATCAGCTCAAGTCAACACCATCGAAATCAAGTCAGATCATTTACCGAAAACAACTCAAGAAAAAATTATGGGAATAATAAGAAAACACGAGAAAATTTTTGTGCCAATAAACGACAGCGAAATAATAGACACACAAGTGAAAGCAGAAATTAAAACAAATACTAATGATCCCATATACACCAAGTCATATCAATACCCGGCAAACATAAGGAAGGAAGTAGATGAGCAAATCAAGAAGCTGCTAGAGGATGGAATTATCCGCCCTTCGAAAAGCCCTTACAACTTACAAATCTGGGTAGTAGCCACAAAACCCGACTCGTCAGGTACAAATAAATATAGTATGGTCATCGATTTTAAGAGACTCAATGCATTAACAGTATCAGACGCATATCCTATACCGGATATTACAGCGCATGATAGATGATATCCTAAATGATCAGATAGGCAAAAGCTGCTACGTGTACATCGATTACATCATCATATATGGAAAAAACGGAGGAAGAACATTTGAAGAATATTGAAACCATTTTTAGCAAATTGGAAAAAGCTAACCTGAAGTTCAACCTAGAGAAAACAAAATTTTTCAACACCGAGACAGAATTTCTTGATATGTAGTCACAAGCGAAAGAATCAAACCCGATCCCAGGAAAGCGGCAGCCATTCAGAATATCAAGCCACCGACGAATCTGAAAGACCTAAAATCATTCTTGGGACTCACATCATACTATCGCAGATTTATTCAGGATTTCACAAAAGTGTCGAACCCATTAACGAGCTTAAAAAGAGGCACAAACGCACAAGTAAAGGCCAATCAATCTAAGAAAGTTGGAATCAAATTGAATACAGAGGAATTAAAGGCATTCAACATACTAAAAGAACTACTTACATCTTCAGAAGTCCTAATATTCCCAAATTTCGAGAAGCCCTTCATCCTAACAACCGATGCTTCCGACACAGCTATTGGAGCAGTGCTATCACATGGTGAGATTGGAAAAGATAAGCCAATTACGTATATTTCCAGATCTCTCAATACCACGGCAGAAAACTACGCCACAAATGAAAAGGAAATGTTGGCGATAGTATGGGCATGGAACAACTTGCGAAATTATTTGTATGGAGCTAACAAAATCAAGATACTTACAAATCACCAACCACTCACCTTCACCTTTAGTAATAGGAATCATAATGTAAAGCTCAAGATGGAGATGGAAATCAAAGATTGAGGAATATAACTGCGAGCTGATATATAAGCCTGAGAGAACAAATATTCTCGCGGATGCATTGTCCAGACTGCCAATCGAAGTAAACAGCCTACCAACAAACTCAACCGAAACGGCAAGCAGTCCAGATGAGGACAGCGTAACAGAAACAGCACATAGTGGCGAGGAGGACAATTCTGATCTCATACCCCACTGCGAGATGCCAATAAATGTTTTCCAAAACCAAATCATTATAAGACAAGGAAAAGACATAGAAGCATACGAAGAAACACACCCAAGGTACCACAGGCATTATATCGATCTACCGGAAAGAAATGAAGAAACCCTGAAGAAAATACTGAGAGAAAAACTGAATCCTAATCTCGTGAATGGAATAAAGAATTTAAGATCTTTAAGGATCACTTTAACAGATTCAAAATCTGAATAGCGCAAAACATAGTCGAAGACGTAGCTCTAGAGGAAAGGAAATTCAGCATAATCGAGAACTAACACAAGCGAGCACACCAAAATTCGCAGGAGAATAGGAAGCAAATATTAGCAAAATATTACTTCGCATATATGAGCAGTTATTAACACAGTACACTAAAACTTGTGACATCTGCAACAGCAACAAATACGATAGACGACCACATAAACCACAGTTGCAAGAAACTCCAGTACCGAAATATCCAACACAGATATTGCACAGGGGGGAGAAGCATATAACATGCGTCGACAAGTTCTCTAAATTTGCGAAATTCTTCATCAGCTATTCATCTGAGGGACAAAATAACGAAGGCATTACACTATTTCACCGTCCCGAAATCAAGTTTACTTTTAGATGCCGAAGTTTCCACAAGCTCGGAAGTTGCTTTGAATTCTAAAAGCATTAAAATTTATTATTTTTTTTTTTTTTTTTTTATTATATTTCATATTGCAACTAAGAAAGTAATTGCTATCTAGCAATTTTTTTCTGTCTTGAAGTGGGGGTTATGGGCGCATCATCCACCGATGAGTTCCCCGTAGCAAAATTTATTTTGATCTAGTCGACGAGTTCAAGTGGTCTGGTCCGTTTTAGGCGTCTTTGCACTTGACCAACATCTAATAGTTGCAGCATCTCGGGATTGTCATGCTGAAGTAATCTTGACTGATGGTTTATGGCGTGTTTTTTAATCTCTTCTTTGACTGTACGCACATTCAGATCTCGATGTAGAGTATCGTTACTTACGTACCATGGCGCATTAACAATGATTCTGAGGACCTTATTTTGGAAAGTCTGTATAATTTTAATATTGCTGTCTTTGGCGCAGCCCCAGAGCTGTATACCATAAGTCCATATAGGCTTAAGAACCTGGTTGTAGAGCAAGAGTTTATTATGTATGTTAAGCTCAGAATGTCTTCCCAGGAGCCAATACATATTTCTAAGTCTGATATTTAGTTCTGTTTTTTTCTTTTTGACATGTTCCTTCCATTTAAGCTTTGCATCGAGTGTCATACCAAGGTACTTTGCTTCGTTGGCATATGGAACTACTACACCATTAAGTTGGACCCCAACCGGATCGTCCCTCCTGTTGGTATAATTTACATGAACCGATTTGGATTCATTCAGCTGAAATCTCCATTTTTTAGTCCAAGAAACGAAACTTGCAGCTTACTTGTGGCCTCAACAACAGTTTTACCTGTTGCCAGAATCGCTGTATCATCTGCGAATGTTGCAAGAAATGTTTCATCATTTTGCGGGATATCTCTAGTGTAAAGAAGGAAGAGAAGAGGTCCAAGAACACTTCCCTGAGGCACACCAGCCTCTAACTTTTTGAAGCTTGAGTATTCCTCCTCAAATTTAACCCTGAACAGCCTGTTCGAAAGGTATGATTTTAATATCTTAGGAAACGGCTCCGGCAGATTTTCTTTTATTTTGAAGTTTAGACCCCCGTGTCAAACTCTGTCGAACGCCTGGGCCACATCTAAAAAGACGGTCGAACAATACTCTTTTTTTTCTAAGGCGTTTTCAATGACGTTCGTCAGACTGTGGACCTGATCAATAGTGGAGTGCCTAGTCCGAAATCCAAACTGGTGATCAGGAATCAAACCTCTGCTCTCGATAACTGGTTTTAGACGATTTAATAACACTCTTTCAAAAAGTTTTGAAATCACTGGTAGAAGGGAAATTGGTCTATATGATTTCATTTCATTGGCCGGTTTGCCAGGTTTAGGTACCATGATGATTTCTGCGACCTTCCACTGGTCTGGCACATGCTTTTTTCGTAAAGATGCATTGAACAAGTAAAGCAATTTCTTTACAGCGATTTCAGGTAGTATTTTTAATACTTCAGCTGTTATCAAATCGTATCCTGGGGCCTTATTATTTTTTAGGTTCTTGATTTCAGCCGTTAATTCGCCCATTTTAATTTTCGGGATTTGAATAGGAACAATTTGATTTACTGGAGTTAGATTTTCCTCTGGTGTTTGTCTGGAGGTTTTTTCAAGGAATTCCGCAAAACAATTTGCCTTCTCTGCATCATTTACTATCCAAGAACCATCGTCTTCCCTAATTGGGGGCACTTGATACTTAGGCCTCTTAACATTTTTAACGGCCCTCCACAAAGAGTAGTCGTGTTCCTTGTCAGCAGATAAATTACTTAAGTAGTTGGCTATAGCTGCATTTTTTATCTCTTTTAGCAATTTTTTAAGTTTGTTTCCAAGTTGATTAACACGGGCTTTGTCCTGTGGAAACCTTGTACCTTGCCACATTTTACGTGCTTTTCTTTTTTCAGCTACGAGATTCCTTACTTCCAATGGATACAATACATTTTTTCCTTTTATTTTGATTTCTGAGGAGCTATCCCAAGCAGCGTTTTGCACATTTGTGATGAATGTGTCGAGTTCATCCTCAAGTTGGTGTTTATTTCTGAGGGGTACGTTTAGCAAAGTGTTATTTTCAAGTATACTCTTAAATAAATCCCAGTTGGTTGTTCTGTTAGTTAATTTGAGTATATCTGGCTTGAGTATCACTGTTTCGGAGACTGTCAAAATAACTGGAGAATGGTCTGAGTTTAAATCGTAACTTTCACTTACGTGTATGTAATTTTCGGAGACTCCTCTACTTATGAAAAAGTCCAAAAGGTCTGGAATTCTATTTCTGTCAGTCGGCCAGTATGTAGGCCTCCCCGTAGAATGAAAAATACAACCCATTCCAGCTGCTGCTTCATATAAGGCTTTACCTTTAGGAGTGGTGAGTCTAGATCCCCAGAATGTGTTTTTAGCATTGAAATCGCCGCCGACCAGAAAATCTTCACCCATACAATCCAGCATTGATTTGTAATCCTCTATTTTCAAATTGTACCTTGGAGGACAGTAGATGGATTAAATTTTTATTTTTAATATTAATTTTGACCGAAGCCACTTGCATTGTTTGTTTTTCGATATTTACTTGTCTTTGATGCTTAATATTGCTTTTAACAAAGATTGTCGAGCCACCTTTAGCTCTATTATCTGGATGAACAGCGTTATAGCAAATATAACCATTTATTTCTAAGTGAGTTTCTTTGGTAAAGTGGGTTTCTGTAACCAAACAAGCCTCAATTTTTTCTCTGTTGAGAAAGAGCTCAAGCTCTTGGGTATGTTGCAGAAGACCATCGGCATTCCAAGTCATAATTCTTAGGGTTTGCGTCATCTTTTAATTAATCTCGAGTTTATTTTATTTTCTAATCTATCTAATCTATCATTAAAATGTTTTTCAGCTACTTTTTGGTCGTCAAGTCTTTTTAGTATCAATTCTAAAATTTCTCCTGATGTAGATCTTGAAACCATTTGGGCATAGGTCTTTTTGGTCGAGTTGGTTTTGGCAGTTGCTTTTTTCTCAATTATATGAGGTATCACGGGTACATTCATATTCTTTTGCTTAGCTTGGGATATTGGAGGAGCCCCCGAAGAAGCTTTAGATTTTTGTCTTGCATTTAGGGCCAAGTTTCTTCTACGCTGGAGTTCCTTAGCAACTTCACATCCCCTATAGTTGGCAGGATGCGCCCCATTACAGTTGGAACATTTTGGTGGAGTATTGTGGCTCTTGTTGCATGCAGAGGTAAGATGATTTGCACCACATTTTACGCATCTGGGAGATTTTTTGCAGTAGGATTTGGTGTGATTGAATTGCTGGCATCTTGTACACTGTGGTATAACTTTTGTATTTTTCCTTACTGGTTCAATTTTGACTCTTAGGTTAAGGATCGATTTGATGTTATATATTTTTTGAGTGTCCTGATTTTTATCGAATGTTAGCATGAACAAAGACAGCTTTTTATTGTGGACGACTACTTCTCCCCTTTCATTTTCTGACCTGTCCTTTTTCATTATATTGGTTGCATCTTTGACTTCGAAACCTTGGTGTAGAAGATCATTGATGATATCATTTTTTTCGCACGACCAATGTAATCCCCTGGCCATAACTTTGATCGGTCTGTCATTTTTATCTTCATATGAAAACCATTGAATCTTATCTTCTTCTAGCTTTTTAACTAAAGTGCGATAACTTGAAGGGCTTTCGGTGTTAACCTTGAATACATTGTTACCCAATGTAGTTATTTTGTAATTTGTGATGACAGCGTTTAGTAATTTGCACAGCTAGGGGTAATCAGTAATCCCCACAATATTAACGGGAGGTGGTCTGTGCACGTAAGTTTCCTTAATCTCGGCCGGTAGGTCTATGTTATTGTCAGTGTTCCGGGTATTCAATTGTAAGCTGGACATGGTTGGTGCATTATTTGCAGCTGGTTGCTGGACAGTATTCACTTCAGGTGACAACTTTGTTTTTCTCTTTTTACAAGGTCTTTTCTCTCTATGACTGGTCACAGGTTCCATTTCCGTGTCATATCCGGTAAGATCAGACAGCTCACTTGAGCCCACTGCTGCTCTTGAAGCGACTGAAAGTTGTCCACCCCTCGCTTCTTTGATTTGAGTTTTTAAGACCTCGTTTTCAGACTTAATTTCGTTAATTTCTTTTCTCACGGTTAGAAGAATTTCTTCCATTGATATTATTTTTTGACGAAGCTTTTCATTTTCCTCTTCAAGAAGAGTGCTGGACCTTTCTGAAATGTCTTGGTACATATTTGAAAGTGAAGAGGTTGTTGCGTTGGCCTTCTTTTCCATATTGTTGGCCAAGTCCGCACGCCTGCACCTTGTTGAGGGTGTATCATGCGATAATTTTTTAGGCGGAGTCCTTGGTGTTAATTTGCTCCTGCTGGAAATATTTGAAGAAAGCAATGTTTGGCCCCCCCCAGAATCCATGGGACCGACCTCCGAAGAGGGTGGATTTTCCAGATCAACTGGTCTGCCACCTGGGGTAATAAATCCTTTTGTTTTCGACATTGCATATTGTTTTTTTTTTTTCTAAAGTTGTAGAATTTGGATGCACATTTATAAAGCGAGCCGCTTGCTGCAAGACAGACGCCCGCCCGGAGCCGCCAATTATTGGAACAGACTCTCCAAATTAAGCTTTGATATTATCTCCACTTAACCGCCAATCTCGTCTGCTAGCCGACCCGAACTAGCCGATGTGGCGTTGAGTAGTTTAAGCTAGGCTGCGGTAACAGGAAACCCGACAGCTATATTGCGCAATACTACCCCATTCCCCCCCCCCCCATTAAAATTTATAAGCCAAAAAAACGAAAAATGTAACTAGAGGACTCATTTATGGAATTTCGATGTTGAGGCTTTAAATAAACCAAAGATCTGCGAAAATGGAATTTCGATGTTGAGGCTTTAAATAAACCAAAGATCTGCGAAAATGGAATTTCGATGTTGAGGCTTTAAATAAACCAAAGATCTGCGAAAACGTTCATAACCAAAATAAAGAAAGTGTAAGAACATATTGCGGATAAAAACTTTTGAGGAAGCTTTAGATATTTCTTAATATGACGAAATTCAAATTATTCTGCGAATAACAGTAATAATGCACGCATATCAGAAGAAAATGTGAAAAATAATGATGAATGCCAACATTGCCAAAAATATAAAAAAACAATTCTGGTATGTAAAATTAATTAATGAAATTAAAACAAAAATTTGTAACAAAAAATATAAAACTATGAAAAACAATAATAATATGGTTTATTATAAAAAAAATAAAAATCATAACACTATATCTATAATAGATAATTTAAAAACTCTGTCAATTTTGTTGAAGAACCGAAAATAAAAGAAAGTTTGGGGTGACAATGAACAAGATTTTTGTTTGCGTATTTTCCTTAAATCTCTAGTGTATTTCAGATTTTTAAAAGAATATTTAGAATTTCAGTTACCAGCTATTTCGGCCTTACTAATTGGGTACCAATAGCCAACGTTCAACCGGCAATAAAAAAAAAATTATTTAACGTATTGAAAACTAAATTTGAATCAGAAAAGAATTGCAGTGAAAAATTAGCTATTTTAGTGTTTCGTGAAATAACGATAATACCAGAATTAGAATATAATTCAAGAAACGATTTGTTGGGTGGAGCTTGTACTAACGAAGTTTATAGAGAATTTGATATAGGAAAAGAAATATGTGTTGTTGCAATAAGAGGATTGATTTCATCGTGGAAATATATTATAGGGCATGTAGTCTCAGAATTCTCAATATGTGGCGAAAAATTTAGAAAACATTGTTTTTTCCATAACTAGTAAATGTCAGTCGGCTAGAATTACAATAAAAGTAATTGTATTTGATAAAGGGTCAAATAACCCTTATTTATTTAGACATTTAAATGTAAATAGGAGCAGTTCATATATTTTGAAAAATATTTTTTTTGCCTACTATAGGTGAAAAAAACCTCGAAAGACGAAGAAGAATGTTTCTATCTGCCTTTTTCCTCCGACAGTGGGTGTGAGCGTGACTCCTATCCTAAAAAACCACCTAAACTCTGAACGGATAAAACTGGCCCTACAGACCAACTATTACCTCCGCGCTAACTTGGTTTTTCCGTACAGGAATTAAATACCTTCCATGAGGAAATTGGTATTTCATGTTAAATTGAATGGTCTTGTTCGTTTAAGTCTTTCTTTTATAACGCCATTGGCTAGCAGCCGACCTGCTCCAATATTTACATGCTGTTCTAGACGAGCCCTATGCTTTGTAGCACAACTCCTGATTTCATCTACAACCATACGAGTTCCTAAGTCCCTGTGGATATCACTGTTACGCATATATCATGGTGCATTTACCATGCCCCGTAGAGCTTTATTCTGGAAGGTTTGAATTTTGTTAATGTGAGTCTTCTTGGTACAAACCATCAGTTGAATGCCATATTGGTTTAATGATTGGGCGATAAATCAATATCTTATTGTCAATTGCCAAATTAGACTTACGACCTAGGAGCCAATAATTTTCTCTATATTTATTTTCTAATTGCATGTGTTTCTTCTTTATATGCTCTTTCCACCTTAGCTTAACATCTAAAGTCATTCCTAGGTATTTTGCTGAGTTATGGATCGCTACGTTCGTTCCATTTACGTTAATTTATGGTGGATTCACTATTTTTCGATTGGTGAAGTTCAGAGGGAATTGAGTTCTTAAACCGATCAGACGCGTTTTGTCAAGTGCAAAAAATTTACTTTTAAATTATTATACATATTGAATAAATAATTTACTTATATAAAGTGAATAAGAGAAATAATAGTTTAAATAGTGAAAATAATAGCTAAGTTGCTTATAGTGGTTTTTCGTCACGTATAGGATTGCGTAATGCAATCCGAAAATACAGAATTTAATAAACTTAAAAGAAAAATTAATGACAAATTTAACCAAATAATGACAAAGAAAAAAAATGTTGAAAAAGCACATGCAACAGAGAACCGAAAATTGCAAAACCAATTAAAACTATTAGAAAAGCAAATTGCAACTCTCACTAAACAAAACGAGAATAACAACACAAATAATAACAATGAAAAAAATAATGATAAAAATGTTCATGATAGTAACAACAATAACAATAAAAATAATCATAATAACAATAACGATAATAAAAATCATAACACAACAATAAAAAAAAGCACATGTAACAGTGTAAACAATAATAATAACTTAAATAATTATGATCTAATTCTAAATAATGTCGATCATAATGAAAGCCCACGTACTGGCGATGGTGAATTATTGTCATCACTGAGAGAAAGCAATCGCTACTCAATACTTTCCATGGATTGCGGGGAAAGCGACGAAAGTGAAGATGAAGTAGAAAATGCAAACACAACTGATATTGAATACGAGTGTGAAGACTATATAGAAGCATTAAAACTTATGAATTCACAAAAAGCAAAAGAAATGAGAGAAAAAAATTCAACAAAATCAACAACAGAAGTTTTCGAGAACGAAAGTCAAAATATTAAAAAAAAAATTAAACAAAATATGCCACCAATTCACATAGCAAACACCAACATCAAATATGTAAAAGAGAAGATCAATAAAGAACATAAAATTGATAATTTCGCAATAAAAACTTATAATGAGACAAATTTCGCAATTATTACGCACAACATAGACGATTATCATCGTATTGCAGATTTTCTGAAAATAACTGAAACAAGGTACTATTCAAACACACCAAAAGAAGAAAAAAAAACAACATTAGTACTAAAAGGTTTAACACATGACTATCCAATAGATAACGTAATGTATTATTTAAAGCAAAAAGAAAATGAAAAAATAAAATTTGAAAAAGTTACTCGTCTGACAACAAAATATTCAATTATGAATAATAAAATACTTCCATATTTTATAGTTCAATTATCACCTGGAAGCAATACAAATGAAGTAAAAAAATTTACTCTGCTCGATCACCAATCTGTGTCTTGGCATTATTTAAGAAAACCATTAATTAGACAATGTACACATTGTCAAAGATTTAACCACACTGCAGTAAATTGCAACATGGACTACAGATGTGTCAAATGTGGAAAAAGTCATCAGCCTGGAAATTGTGAAATAACATCAGAACAGGGCAAAGAACATCTATATTGCATCTTATGCGGCCAAAAGGGACATCCAGCGTCATACAGGAGCTGTCCGTACTATCAAAAAAAAATTAAAATAAGAGAAGAAAAAAAATGAAAATCAAAAACCAAATAATAACACGACAACAAATGTATAGCAACTATGTAAATCATGGTAAAAATTATGCCAGTGTACTTAGAGGTAACACAAAAAATAACCCAACTAACATAATAGATTTAAGTATTAATGATACTAATATTACTAACAAATTACTTTTAGAAATAAATAATAAACTAGACTTAATTGATAAGCAAACAAAAGAAAATACTAATAATATACGAAAACTTTTCGAAATAATAGGTTTTAATATACAATAATGAGTACACACACAAATAATACTATGTTAGAAATAATCAGTCCAGTCATTAGTATCTTACAATAGGCGACTTTCTCTGATCAATTTTCTCCAAAAATATCAACCAGATATAATGTGTATTAATGAAATATGGTTACAAAAAAAGCACTATTTCACTATAAAAGATTACTTACTTGTAAGAACCGACAAAAATTTTGAAAATTGTGGAGGTGGAACTGCAATATGCATAAAAAATAAGATTAGATTTAAAATTATCGAAAATTTACATTTTCAAAATTTTAGATGTTTAGAAACAACTGTAATAAGCCTTAAAATGAGAAATAATCAGAATCTTTTTATAATCGCTGTTTACGCTTCAACAAAAAATAAACAAAAATTCATTGAAGAATTTAAAAAAATTTTCACTGAACTAAGACTCGATGACTTAAACAATTTTTTTGTGTTGGCTGGTGATTTAAATGCGTAACACAAATCCTGGCTAAATGAACATAACAACCAAAAAGGTAATAATCTTTATAATTGGCTCAATCGAAACACAATTATGTACAAATGCCAAATTCACTTATCTGATACCCCTACATATCCTAGAACGAATTCGTACTTAGATCTATTTCTCACAGATGTTAGATTAAAAACAGTAGATACAAACCAATTCAACAAAATAAGAACTATACCTTACGATGCGGACCACAAAGCCATATATATTAAAATCGAAGTTCCAAATGAATATGATTTAAATAATGACGAAAACAATTATGATTCTTATGCATATTATAGAGTAAATTGGAATTCCTTTAAAAGAAAATTAAACAACAATCTCAACACAGAGTATTCCAATGAATTATTAATTCCTGAAAATAGAAATCTACTCATATCAGAAATAGATTTTCACTATAAAAAAATAGAGAAAATTATTCAAAAGAGCATGAATGAAGCCATACCAAAAAAAGAATGTAGGGATATTTTATCTAAAATTACATCTAGCAAACTTAAATAAAGTTGGGTCAAACCAATGGTTTGTATTGTAGCACTTTTCCCTTCAACAAGTGAAAATACTGCTTTTAAAAACAGTCTATGTATATCCACCACACTATTGAAATTATTTTCATTTATAAACGAAACTATTTCTAGGATTGCATATATTTAGGATGAACCATTTGTGCAGTCTTTGAAATAAAGCAAAAATTAATATAAAAAGGGGTTAACATAATGCTCGATTTTAAGGGTTAATTGTGTGAGTTAATAATTAATAGTTAATAGTTAACGGTAAATTCCATGACATTAAAAAATAATTATATTTTTTAATGTCATGGAATTTACCGTTAACTTTTTGCGTTTATAGAAATTTGAAAAAGCTTGCGGTTTCAGAAATATAAGGTGTCAAAAATGCAAATTTTACAAATTTCAAGAGGGGTGGAGATGGAAAAAAATTTTCTTTTAAGGAAATGAACTTCTTGTTAATGTCTAAAAGCACCTAAAATTTCAAGCTTCTACAGGCTGGGGTCTAGAAGAAAAACGACATCAAAAATTTGGAAAAAAAGGACTGCAGATAACGGTAAATTTGAACGGCCATTTTGTTTTTCTAAAGTTTAACTATAGTATACCGCGGTAGGGGAAGCAAGCCACTGCCTTTCTGCGTTTACAAAATTTCAAAAATGCTTATGGTTTCATTGCAACAAATAGTTAAAAAAGGCCATTTTTAGGGTTTTGGGGGGGGTATAACTTCTAGAGGGGGGGAGATAGGTAAAAATTTTGTTCTACAAAAATAAGTTTCTAGTAAAGATCTATGTACGTATTAAATTTCAGCTTTCTATCTTTAAGAATGTAGAAGTTTTGTAAACAGACACACGGACAGACGGACGGACGGACGGACGGACAGAGTGAAACTAATAAGCACTTTTTTTAAAAAATTTTTTGGAAAAGTGCTAAAAACTGCAAAAAGTAAAATTTAAAATATTACAGGACATTCACAAAATTTATAAAAGAAATTTAAACTTCTCAGCAAACGAACTGAATACCCTTAAAAGTTTATTAAAAAATGTGAAGACGTTGATAAAACAACAAATCAATATTGAACTGAATCAATACTGGGAAAAAAGAATAAATAATATAAAGCCGTGTAATCACAATATGTTTGCCGAAATAAATAAATTATTCAGACCTAAACAGAAAATTAGCGTAAAAAAAATTATAATGGACAATAATGACAACAACATATTAAATAAAGTAGGAATTGATATTAGTATATTAGAAAAAACAACAACAAACAATTTTATTATTAAGAGTCCTTCGAATATCTACGATTTTATAGGAGCAAAACTAGAAGAAACACACAATAACATCGATAGCAACAATCGATTTCAAAAAAGAATAGACTATGAAGTTAAAATTTTTAAAGAAAATACAATTCGAAAAAAAATGAAAATAAAGCAAAATATAATTTTTCTATTGAAAATAAAGCTTCAAGTCTATCTCAAAAAGAATTTTTCACAACATTTAACATAGTACGAGACAAGTTTAAGAAATTAAGAAATAAAACGTCATCAGGAATCGATAAAATACCAAATATCGTTCTAAAAAATCTTTCAGACGACGTAATAAAACAATATGTCATACTTTTCAATAATTCATTGAATTATTCGTACTTTCCAAAGTCATGGAAAATATCGAAAGTTGTAATGGTTAAAAAACCCAGCAAGAATCCTACAGACTCAAATAGCTACAGACCTATATGCTTAACACCAAATATAAGCAAGGTCTACGAAAGTTTAATTAATGATAAAATTAATAAAGTGGTTGTTGAAAAGAAATTAATTCCTGATAATCAGTTTGGCTTCAGATTTGGACATAGTGCAGTGCACGCGATTACAAAACTTGTTTCAGATATAATATGTTGGCAAATAAATAAAAAGAATGCAGTTGGAGCAAGTTTTATCGACTTAGAAAAAGCTTTCAATAAAGTTTGGATTAATGGCCTTATATATAAACTGAAAAAAATGGATTTTCCCATAGATCTCTTAGAACTAGTATGTGACATGATATCTGATGGTAAATTCACATTAAGCTATGGCAAAAATTTATACAGTAAAACATTCGAATTAAAAAACGGCTTACAACAAGGCACAATAAACTCACCAGTACTATTTTCGTTATACATAGCTGAGCTTCTACAACTTTTTGAAAATATTAGGGGGCCAAATTACTCTATAGCATTTGCGGTCGATGTAGTTGTATACTGGGCGGCAAATTCATTACCTAAAATAAAGGCAAGTTTGCAAAAAATGTTCAATTTAGCGATTGACTACTGTAAAGTATGGAAGCTGGAAATTAACTTTGGAAAATGTGAAACTATACTTTTTCGCAACACAATCAGAAATTGCAACCACAACATAAGAAAAAACTAGAGGGAATTTAATATAAAGGGTCCAACTAACACAAATTTAAAAAAAGTAGAAATATTTAAATATCTTGGATATAAGTTGCACCACCGATTAAGTCCCATTACGCACATAAATTACATAGCACAAAAAGGACAACAAGCTTTTATGGCATCAAAAAAAATATTCTACAATAAAAACCTTAGCCAGCGAGTAAAAATAATTGCATATCAATCCCTGATCAGACCAACAATGTCTTACGCAGTGCCTGTTTGGTATAACATTAGCGAAAGCTTAATGGAGAAATTACGTAAATTCGAAAGGAAGTGTATCAGAATCTGCACGGGCAAAATCAGAAAGCCAGAAACAAATTATTTACATTATTTCTCTAATAAAACAATATACGATGCATCAAACATCTCACGGTTCGACAGTTTTTGTATAAAACTAATAAGAAATCACTACGACAGAGCATGATCAGGAATCTTGTTAGTGTCAGTAGGTCAATAAGTAGGAGTGCCAGTGGAGTAATAACAACAACCTCTTGAATAACTTTTCTTAGCTCTTTTCCTCTGGTTGAGGTGTTTCTAGAACCCCAATCTGTATGTTTGGCATTATAGTCACCTCCTATTAGATATCCGTGTCCATGCTTGTGTAGGAGATCTTTAAAAGTATTTTTCTTCATGCTGCAATTTGGTGAACAGTATACAGAACCAACACTAAAGTCCTGTTTAGTCGATTTAATTACTTTGAAGCGCTTGTGCTTGTGAACTGAAATATATTTTCCATTTTCTTTTTTTCTTTTGATTTTATTTACAACATCTGGACATTTAAAGCCTTTGCTAATGAGCTCTTTTTTTATATCCTCTGGCTCACACGATGGATGGAGATTTCTAGCCATAACTTTAACTGGACTCGTCAGTTTAATCTCATACGTGTGCCACTCCAGTCTAGTCTTATTTATAGCTTTTGTTAGTAATCTGTATTCATTTTGATTTTCCACATTCATTTTTAATTGGTCATTATTCATCACATTCACCCTAAAATTTATTTTTTCTTCTTTTAATATCTTAACTATGTGGGAGTAGTTTATAATGTTGTTCAATATAACCGGAGGAGGCTTGTGCTTCTTTGGATTTTCAGCCTTCGTTTTAAGGCTGGTTTCATTATTTTTTGTAACTGTCTTCGTTAAATTTATTTCAGGAAATTTTTTCCATTTTTCGCTTCTGTGCACTATTCTGTTTTAGGATGCAACCAGTTTAGTCAGTTCTTCCTCGTCGGTTTCATATACAATAACTTCCGCATTTTTGTTCTTCTTTTCTGTTGATGCAGATATTATTTGATTTTTTTAGTTAACTTTCTCTGCTTGTAATTTGCAGATCTTGTTTCGAGTCCTGAGTATTCAATTCACACTACTGTATAAGATGTTTTCTTCCGTTTTTTTTGCCTTCAGCGGACTTATTGGACTTTTTCTCAGAGTTATCATCCTTAACTCTGTCATTTTTGTCGACAGTCACCAATGGGGGTGATCGCATGACCCTCGATCTCCTTCTAAATTGATTCATCAACGTCGATCTACTATGCAATAAGTGGTCTCTCCCAGAATCCATGAGACCAGTCTCTGAAGAGTGTGGATTTTCCAGCATACACAACCTGCGCTTGTGTTTTGCTCATTGCATTTGTAATTTGTTTTGTTTTATTCCGGAATTTTCTTCTCCTAGTCTTTGAGAATAATTCCCTCGTGCAAGGCAACATATATAATTTCTACCGTCCTTCAGGGACTAGTCGCAGGCCAGAGAGCCGGGGTGCAGATATACTCGCTTTTGAGCTACAGCCTCTTGGAAGAAAGGTACCGGATTTTTCCTGAATATAAATATTTTCGAAACTATACAACGTAGAGTTATCATTTAGAGCTTGTTTTACGGGCAATTGATTGTTCTATATTTCTCACAATTATTTTAATTTGAGTTATAATTTTCGAGATACAGCTCGTTAAAGTCAGAATTTTTGTTTTTTTTTCTTGAATTTTTTTTTAAAAAACACGAAATTTCTCGAAAATTTTTGTTATTTTTTTTTTGTTTTTTTCAATGAGCTACTATAAAAACTCAAAGCGAACCCATATAACAGGTTTCTCTATCTCTCATAGTTTTTCTAGTAAAACGTGTTAAATGTACTTATTTAAAAACATGCGAAAAATGCCTTTTTCATGCAAACAACATTCACAAATATTTTTTAGTTTAGTATGTATAATTTGGAATTTGTATGAAAATTCTATTACAAATTATTACTCATTTACATAATGTGTATCTAAAATTGCTTTAACGTTTGTCAGATAAAAATTTAATTCTTAAGTAAATGAAAATAACTAAGGGAAATTTCATATTTGATATAAATTAATTGTTGGCAGAAAAGTATAAAAAAATAATCATACAGAAAAAACGAAGTAGAGAAATTATTAAAAATATAATCATAGAGAAATCGTATAGATTTATTGTTCAACCTTATGCGGTTCATCAAGAAGTTATCATTCTTGCTTTTACTATTTTGTTTTCATTTTTCTGATTTTCATTTTAAGAATTTTATGACAATTTTTTCTTCATTGGATATGCGTAGGTATACATATAAATGATATACTTATATACTCGTATGTAATAAGTATATTCTACTCTCCGTTTTCTCTTTGGAAAGAAGTAGCGAAAGAATAATGTTAAAAACAATGATTTTTGGTGAATATGTGCACAATTTTGCTTTTAATCCATCCTTCTATAGGACCACATTCGTAAGAATAAAAATATAGTATTTTCGGTTTATATATAATTATACTGTTTCTTTTCTGGCGAAAATTTTTACACCGGATTGGATGTCTCTTAAATATATGGATCTTTGCTAAAACTTATCTAAACCTATATACATAGATTTTTTCTGTTGGGAATTGAAAACAAAACTTTATGCACATATTCCATCAAAAATCATAATTTTGAATGTTATTCTTTTTTTGCTTATTTTCGAAAAGTTATCCTTTTTTTTCTACTCTTTAGAAGAGTAGAAAAAATATATACATTTGTATCATATAGGTATGTCAATTATATACCTATGCATATTTCAAAGAAAAATGAAAACAAAACAAAGCAAAAATGATAATTTTTTGACCAAATGCGTATATGAATATTTTTTTTATTATCATAATTTCTCTACTTTGTTTTTTCTGTATGATTTTCTAATACTTTACTAAAAATCGAATACCAAATACGAAATTTCATTTTCTTTTATTAGAAAATTTTTATTCTTTTATTAGTAGATTTACTTACTTATTTACATTTAATTAAGTATTAATTTTTTATCTAACAAAAGTTTAAGCAATTTAAGATACAAATATAAAAATGTAATAATTATTGATTGAGTTTTCAAAATTCTTTTGAAAAAAATTTAATACATACAACTGAAAAGTAGAATGATCCATAATTATGTACATATGTTAATACTAGCATCATAATATTATATTGATATTGATATGTTATGAACTTAATATAAGGGTTGCTATTACTGCGTGCTTTTACGTGTGTTTTTCGAAAAGTAAAGTTGTAAATATTCTCTACATACAAAACTAAATACGCACCCTTGCAATTATTCCTACCAATTTTTGTATTTTATTTTTATATTTTTATTCTATTTATATGCATACTAGAAGCCTCTAGTGCGAATCGCACTAATTTCAAATATTTTTGAAAACATTAAAAAAAAAATTAACACGTTGAGCTTCATGACTATGAAAAATATAAAAATACTTACGTTGAATTCCGAACGTATTATTCGTGTAACCTAAAAGAAAATCTAAAAGGCTTCATAGAGTCCGTGCTCACCTGTGAGCGACTTACTTTAAGTCCCTGTATCACAAGTGTATTTTGACAATTTAGGGAAACTAAGTATGTGTTTAAGTAAAAGAGTTACATATATAATATAGTTTTAATTCTTTTTTTCACAGTAAAAATCAAATTTATCTCTGCATTACTTAGTAATTCGTATGGTCAGCAACGATTCAATGCATATACATAGGTTTTCTTATGTTCACCATTTTTGGCATTTTGGATTTGCTCACCGGCAATACATTGAGGCTCAACGTGCTAAAATATGAATGTATGTATACATTAGTAATTCATTTAATGAAGGAAGAAAAATTTAAATTTATATAAAGTAAGACTTGTAAAATATAGAAATTTACATCCATATACCCGCAATGCTCATTGTAGTCAATCAATGAGTAAAGGTTTGAAATGAACCTGAACTTAAATTCCAAATCAAAAAAGAAAGAGTTAACTTCTCTATTCATTGTTGGTTTGCTCAAGCACCTGAACAATGCACTGCAAGAATAAATTTCACAGATTTTATATACACATTATGTTCTAATAAATTTTAATAAAACAAATTAACTAATATAATGTGTTATTATATCCCTTGGCAGCATTAAGTTGATTTATATAAAAAAAAATTTGATATTGTCAAAACATAAGCGACGGCAACACATTGCCAAGTTTAGCTAAAATGTTGCAAAAAACTACGAAAATGCCATTTAAATATGTTTCATAAATTTAAACCTAGAAAAATGTAAATTTAGCTCTTATCAGAGGTCACATTATGCTTACGAAATTCCCTGCAAAATTTGTCAGTTAATTTTATTGGTAACTAGAACTAAAATTTTTAATTTCAAGAAATTCCGTCAATTAGTTCCATAACATGATAACAAATCAAATTTCTGCCCCTGATTACGTTTCCTAGCCCTGACATTCCCAAAAAATTTATAAGTTCATATTATTATAAATTTATAAGTTGATGTAAACAGATGCTTATTTCTCTTTATATGTGCAAATATGTAAACTAGGCCCGTAATACAAGTACTATTGCTTACACCCGATTCCTTTTCGTACTATCAGACGAAGCTTGTATATAAAATTTCAAGAAAATCTGTTGCATATTTTTATAGTAAAGATCCAAAAAAGTGCCCAAAAGCTGACATGTCTTAAAAGTTGATAAAACTATGGTATAACTGAAATAAAATCATATATGAATTTTTTTGAAAATGGGTTCAGTTGAAATTGAGATACAGAACTGCACAAGTAGACCATATGCTTATTGAATGGAATGTAATCGGCATAAACAGCAATAAGGCACCATGCTATAGCTTATCAATATATCTAGGTGGTACGCACATTCTTTGATATCTACTTAAAGGGAACAATAACAGTAATAAAAAAGGGAAAATAAAAAATTTTAAAAATAATAGTAATAATAAAAGTAACAATGATAATAATAATAACAATAATAATAATAGTAAAAAAAAAATAAAGATAATAACAATAATAGTAACATTACTAATACTTATAGTAACAATAAAAATAACTTTAATTATAAAAATAACTATAATTATAATAATAACGACTATAATTATAACAATAGTAACAATGATAATAATAATAATAAAAATAATAATAATATTATTATTATTATTATTATTATTTATTTATTTTCCTTATTTTAAAATTACAAAATTCAAAACTAAAAATAGTTACAATTTAATATGTATATAGAATTACTTAAAAATAAAAAAATAAGGATGGTCCCAACTATTGCCACTATAAGGGCAAGTAACGAAGGGCAATTATATCAGAAAAAAATTTTAAATTATTACAAAAATTCGTTTGTGGGGATCACAATAAAAGCTAAGCAGAATTCAAGTTATATTTAACAAAAAAAGAAATAACAAAAAATTCAAATGTTTATAAAAACAAATAAAAGTAAAAATTACATAATAGTGAATAAATTCTTAAAATTTAATAAAATCTAAATTCAATTTATAAAATTACTGTTAATTCAATTCAACACTTACGTTATATAACAAACATGCATAATTTATTAAAAATCACATATAAATTTTATAAATTTAAAGCTATATAGAAATCTTGGAATATGCATCAAATTAATCTATTATTCAATAAAAATTCAATATCGTTATGGTCGAAACCAAATAACCATTTTTTAAAAAACTTCACAAAAACGGATAAAATTCGAACACTCCTGAGATCTACTGGCAACAAATTAAATATTTTGGGCGCAAGTAATATATAAAAATGTGAAAAATGAGTAGTCTAGCTCTTGGAACAATTGTCATATTCATATTATTAACTCTAAGGTTGTAATTAGAATAAAACCTCTGCACCAAGTAGCCAGACCTCAAGAAAAAAACTTTTAAAGATTAAAAAGTATATAAATGACGAAGAGGAAGAATATTTAAATACTTAAATAATGAAAAACTAGGTGTAAATTTATTCTTTTTTAGTAAAATTCTTATGCAATGCTTCTGGGCAATCCAAATAGGATAAATCTTATTAATATAAGATCCACCCCAACAAACAATACCATATTGAAGCTCCGAATTAAAAAGTGCAAAATAGGCCATTTTTGAAACTTTTATAGAACAATACCAATTCAATTGAAAAAGATTTCTTATAACGTTCCTAAAATAATTATTCAAATAACGTGAATGTTCCGACCAATTCATTATTTTGTCAATATAAATGCCCAAATATTTATATGAAACAACACTTTCAACTTTAAAACATGATTTATCACAAATATTATCATTATAATAAGAATTTGAAAGAAAAGGAAATTTACAACAGCCAGGTGAATGAAAATACAAATTACAATCAGTAATAAAATCTTGTGTTAAATTAAATATAATATATTTAGTTTTGTTGCTCATTACAAGTTTATGACGAAAAAAACCAAATTCCTATTAAATTTAGATTCCCCTTAAAATTTTGATCAAGCAATGAGTTTATAAATATAAGAAACGAAATTGGCCCCAAAACAGAACTCTGTGGCACTTAACATTTTATTTCAGTAATATCACTCAAAACATTTCCGATTTTAACCCTCTGCTTCCTATTACTAAGATATGAACGAAACCATACATAAACAAAGCCCCTAAAACCAGCATTATAAATATTTTCCAGCAAAAGATCATGTGAAACAGTGTCAAATGCTTTGGTGATGTCAATAAACAGGGCTGCACAGGAATAACTATTATTTATGCCTTCATAAATTTCGCTGCAAAATTTAAGCAACGCATCCTCTGTACTTAATGTATGGCGAAACGTAAATTGCGAATTGCTAAAAAACTTAATTTTATCTAAAAATTTAACAATCTTCGATTTCATGCCTTTTTCAAAAATTTTAGAAATAGTTGGTAAAAGCGAAATAGGCCTATAGTTATTTGGATCCTGTGAATCACCCTTCTTAAAAAGAGGAAAAACCTCAGCGATTTTTAAATCATTTGGAAAAATTCCTTTATAAACACTTAAATTAAAAATATAGCACAAAACATCAAAAATAAAAAAGAAATTTGTTTTAATAAAACATTTGAAAAAGAACCAGTAGAAACAGAGTCTGAATTTTTTAATCTGAATAAGAGTCTGAATATTATTTATTTCATAGAGGTAAAAGGCTCAAAACCAAAACTTTTTCTTTGAAAAACGTCAGATTTCCAATCTAAAAACACTGAAATCGAAACTATGGACACTTGAATTAGACGAT
>NW_026578297.1:0-26402 GCF_029603195.1 Condylostylus longicornis | reverse complement strand
AGTCCCGAAACTTACATCTCACTATTTCCGGCAGCGGAAGTCCATTGAAAGTTGATCCTAAAGTCAACGTGAAGGATCCCATATTTGGAAATACCAACCAGTCGCCCTCTGAGAGTAATGGCAATTGCATACGACTGTTTTCAGCACCAATGATGTCGTCCCAGCTGCATGTATTCCCGAAGACAAGAGTATCAACAAGCTCGTTTTGATCTTCTCTACATACAATGTTCCTGACGTTCATTAGAGTTCCCGGAATAATTGTATTTATCTCTCCAATTTCAGGTGCACCAAATAATGGATCGGGAGACTCATCTGTATTTTCATCTAATTCCTCTGTCATCATCAGCACAGTTGGATGTGGGATCCTCAGTCCCAAAGCTGTTAATCCAAACGACTGAAACCTTCCATCACTGATGATCAACTTCTGTCGGCTCCAAATCTCGTTTCCTTTTTTCATTTTCTCCATTTTATGCGCTTCCACCTGAACAAACAATTATAATTCAATCATTTTCAATCTGATTTCTGACCACCTTTGCAGCTAAAGACATTGATTCTCTGGTTAAAAAGACCCCCGGCTCAGCAATCAATTCTATACTCGAGGGAAACAGCTCATTTAAAGTACGACGAATCTTTCCAACATCGAACGAGATGAGGGGACTGTGGGTTTGCATCAACAGGGAAGAAGGATCCCAAATCCACCAATCTCATGCAAAAGCCACATTCTTTCCCCATTTGAAAAGCGTCATATGCGTTACGCAATCCATCAATATATTCATCTGAATTGTCCCAAGGAGCCCCCACGTCAACTTTAATTCCAACGACGTCAAGCTTCAGGGATTTCGCACACTTAAACAAAGAGGACCACTTCAATTTCGGGGCACCGTACTTGACAGCGAAGGCAGAAGGAAGCGGCGGAGGATCGGAGCACTCAAAAGCTTTTCGTTCTGATTGGAGCGTCTTGATTCCAAGAACAACCTTCGCTTTTGGTGAATAGTTGGCAATTTTAAGCAATTCACCCTCGTTATCAAAATACATCGGAGAGACCTCAAGACTGGCTGCGTACTGCATGAGTGAATTACTTTTGATGATATTCGATAAAATAATTCGAGAGCTTGGCAGCTGCAGATCTTTTATCACTCGATCAATCTCTGTTTTTGTCGTGCAATCGAAGTTACCTCCTTTCATAGATATCAAATTCAATACAGCTGGATCATCATTCACACGAATCGGATAACAAATTTTAATATTTGGAAAAAGATATTCCCAATAATTCCATTGAGATTCGATCTGAGAAATATTACCGTCTATTATTTCTCAATATTGATAAATAAGGATGATAATATATTAGATCATCTTTACCTTCGACAAATTCAGTAACATCACCGACCCGTGAGGGTGTCTCTCCTTCAGATAAGAACGAAGGACGTTCCATTCCAGGCGCGTGGCTGCGAATGACGTCTCTTCCACATCAGAGCTATTCATTGCGATGGACTGGGCGGAGTGAAGAAAATCATATTTGTTGCAGGGAATTGTGGACGCATGCTGAAATATCGAAACCTCCAACCCTACAGAAAACGGAAATTTGAGTTCATCACACTCTGAGGGCTTTAACTGCATCGCGACTGATTAATCATTTCTGCACTACCACTGAAGCGGCATTTAGCTGTCAAAGACAACAATCAGAGATGATTCCAGTCGCTCGATTGAGGATCCGAAGAATTGAGGTTCCATTACGCAACCAACCAAAAATGACTGAGCATGAGTCCTGATGATATTCCCGCAGAGATATACACAGTGTGTCCCAATCCGCTATAATGAAGCATGTAGAAATGCAACATGTCAAATCTCATGCTAATTCGCAATGAACATGACAATTATACAAGTATAGAACATCAAGATATCAATTGATGACTCTTTTCTTCGTAGGTTCTGTGCGATGTCCCACTTTTTTACTTCTTTTGACGGGAGTTCTGGAAAAAGATTAGTCAGAAGAAAAACAATTGGTGAAAAGGTTGTTCGGTCTGAATTGAGTTGAGCGCAGATGTCACGCTTCAGGTTGTTGGACTTCTTCTGCTTTGTTCTGTTTTTGTCGCACTGAAGGCTTCAACGAATCTTTTGGTGGCAAACTCGTTCGCCCAGAAAGAAGATCGAAAATCTCTACAAAAATCAAAAAATGAAATTGAAATATCTGTTTCAGGATGTTCAAGTCGCACCTTGGCCAATCGGTCGTTTATGTGAAATCGCAGTCAGGCATTGGGGATAGTATTCTTCGAGTACAACACGTAATTTCTCTGGATATGATAATTTCCAATTTCGGGGTCTTTTCACAATTCTGTTCCATTGCAATCCATTATTTGGTTCAGAATACGCACAACGTTGAAGAATATCTCGACGCTTCTCATCAGTTCCTTCCATCAGTTCGAAGGCGAGATAAGCAGCCCATGCATCTCCCAACCTACAAGAAACAAATTCGAACAAATTTTGTACCTTGAGTGTCGTGCAGATAATTTAATCTTTCAAGTTACCTTGGGTTCAATTTGATTGCTAGATTAAACCAGCGACGCGCCTTCTCTGAACGATTACTTCTCCAGAACAATCTGCGAAAAAGAGAAACAGCTAAAAGTTCCATTCCGCTAGTAACGGCCTACTTGGCAGCAGCAAGCATCACATGGGGATCATTTTCGCACGCTGTAAAAGCGTCGACTGATTTGGCATTCTGAGTAATTGAATGGACTGAATGCAATCTATTGCCTCAGTGCAGGGCTATTTTCTTTCAGTTGAGCGTACCTGCGCGGCCTTTGGTTCTAAAAAGATCGCTTCTGCCCACAATATTCCGGATTTTCGACACTCCTGAAGCGCTTTTGACATCATGTGATGAGCCATTTGGAGGTTCGCAGTTCCAACAATTCCCTGTGACCAATCTGTTCTTGATACACCAGCCGCTTCAATCTCAATCTCTACAGCGGCCAACCACAATAACTCTTGCTTTGGATTCTTCAAACGAGCCTAAAATATCAAAGAAATTTCTCAAAATAGAACGAACAATCCAAATAGCTCAAAGAATGACTTCTTTTATAAGTTGCTCACTTCTTCAAGCAAGGCCCTTGCACGATTCCAATTTCCGCTTTCTCTGTAAATATTGACGGCACACAACCACAATTCGATCGACCTAACGCACTCCTTTCTCCCAGCTTCGAATAATTTGAGTGCTTCAGTCTTTCCTTCCTCTCCCTCTATCCTTTCCATGATGATCTGACCGCTGATCATCCAAAGTTTCGGATTCTTAGGGTGCAACTTCAACGCCTCATCAATCAAGTTTTGGGCAGCGTCATAATCTCCTAGCATCCTTTCAAGCTGCACCGAGTGCATCCAAACCTAATATTAGCCACATATCAACAAAGATGTGGGTCATCCTGTTGATTACCTTCTCACTGTTCCGGCACCCAAGACGGGCAGCGGCTAACAATTTCCGAGCTCTTTCAGTTTCCCCAGCTTCTCGTTCGAGTTTCACTGCAGCCAAGTAAATTGATTCCTTCTGTACAACAGATTGGAACCCGTTCTCTAAAAGCTTTCTTGCAAGTTCAATCTCTCCTCTGATCCATTTTTGTTTTGCTGCCATCAACCAAAGCGTTTCCGAATGAGGACAAGCTTCGCGATCCACAGACTGAAAAAATCAAAAAATTATGAAATCGATCGAACAGAAGAAACCAGACAATTTCATAAAATTCAACTCTTGCCTATTATCTGTTACCTTTAATAAAATTTGATCAAGGGCCTCTGGTGTCCCAAAATTCATTTCCAATTGTCCCAAAGCAATCCACAGATCTTCTTCTTTGGGAAGGACTTTCAACGCATTAGCATACAAGCATCGGGCGGCTAAAACCATTCCTCGTCCCAACGCCCCTTCCGCATCGCTAACCCAAATTTTTTTCCTATTCACGCTCTCGACACCGATATCCATCGTGGCCTAAAAACAATAATTTCTTGATGGCTTCAATTTCCCGCTATTTGGGACAATCCCTCTATATTTGGGAGAATCCCGCTTACTCGGATGATTGCCTCGCATGTTTTCGGATATCTAGTCTTCTCTGCTTCTTCAGCATGTTTCATCCAAGAGTCGCGATCACGACCAGCCCCTTTCGTCGTCAAGTTTTCCACACCACGAGATATAATTCGATCAACCTATTTGGGACACTCAATGATTGCGACTGTTATGGTTTACTTACCATATCTGTCTTGTTATGCGTTTCTTCCAACTTAGCAGCGCTGATCCAAATTTCTATATTTGTTGGAATATGTTTGCGCGCTTCATTCAAAACCCGCTGAGAAGTAAGAAATCAATCAAGCAGTTTATCAAACAATTTTTCAACTCATCAACTCACCTGAGCGTTTTCATACTTCGACAATCGTGCGAGTGCCAACCACATTTCAACACTTGTAGGAACACATTCAACGGCACGCCCTAGAAGAATTTCTGCATCTTTCGGCCCTTCGAGACTGATCGCTTCTTTCCATAGACGAACAGAATTCGGAACCTTCTCCAAAGCTTTACGCAAAATTTGTTTCTTAAGTGCGATGTCCTCTTCCTTCCTAGCAGCCTCCATCCACAATTTTACCTGATAACAGAGACACACAATCAACTGTCAAAGTAGTCTATTTCATAACCGCAATCTAATAACAGCAACACGCTCGAGCGACATTCAATAGAATAACTGTGACGCACTGATGTTGGATTTTCATGAATGCCGTTCGCCAATATTGACTTTGCTTCTTTAGATTTCTCTAAACGCGCAGCTTCAAGCCAAACATCTTCATTATTTTTACAAAGAGTGCAACCCTGAGCAATAAGTTCCCGAGCAGCATCAAGCTTCCCTACAATAAATACACATGAACATCCATCAATACAAGAGATGGCTCACCTGACAATTCCTCCAATCGTGCTGCAGCAATCCAGCCAGGTGCATGTTGTGGATTTGTTTGTGTTACAGATCTTAATAATAGTCGGGCCTTCTTTATATCCTGAATATTTGCATCTGTAGATACCTGCAACAAGAAACGTTCAACGCACTGTTGTTTGGGACTTGACTCACTGGCATGGAATTCAAATCTGTCAGATAGCCTTTCGGGTCAATGACAGATTGCCCACTGACAGAATCCATCACCTTATCAAGCTTCACAGTCAAAATTGTACCGCGAGCTTCGCCCAAATCATTTAAAGACGGTGTAGCACTTCCACCTGCGTTCATAGGAGTTCTGAATCCTCCAAGTGGCGTTCGATTTCCTCCTCCCATTGCAAAGGGAGTTGATAACCCGCTCAATCCTAATGGTGTTCTCAAGCCCATGGGAGTTTGAAATCCAGCTAGAGGCGTTTGGAGTCCGAAGCCTATCGGAGTGACGGCACCTCCTCCAATCCCTCGAGCATCAAGAGCTCCAACTGTCTGATTCATTGAATGTGCATTCATCAGAAGTGAATCAGGAGCAGGAGCCAAAGTTCTTGCTTTTTTCTGTTTACTCTTCAGAGAATAGTCACCGATATCTGGAATTGATTCCCATTCTTCTTGCGATACTTGATTTAATCCTCTTTTTAAATCTGAAAACTGTTGACTCAATGTTGGTTTCTCTGCTCTTAATTTTGACAACTCTTCCTTAAATCTTTGTTCACGTTTTGCTCGCCGTCTCGCGTCCAACTTGTCATCAATTTCTCCATAAACAACGTCAGCCTGTCTGTCTTCTTCGTCGTATTCTCCCGACGTGAAAAGTCCTTCACTATATCCAGCAAATTCATCGTAATTTGACTCTGAGTAGTCGCCTGCAACAAACACCGAAATCGAAATAGGTACAAATTGGGAAAACAGTACCGCGATCACGCTCCTCCATCGTTGTCGCGTCATCACGACTGACGCCACCAGCGAATCCTGTCGCACCGCGTCCTCTTCCTAAAAACAATTCAGACATCAATATTCTCAAAACGATAGTCGCACTAGAAGTTCAAACCTCAGGAATTCCAAATCAGCAAGACAGAGAGCTACTCACCTGGGATGTATCCCGCAGGGGACAACCCCCAGCCGATTCCACTTCCGAACCCCCGCCCATGCCCGGAAGAAAACAATGGAGGTCGACGAGCACCAGGAAGCAGTGACATTGGGTAAGAGATCACTTGTTGACTGTCTTGATGATTAAGAATCAAACGTGAGAATTGGTTGCACAAACAAATTCTGATTCATCACTTGTTTCCTTCCGCCAATTTTCTTAAACTGGTGCCCTGATGTAGCAGCTTGCTCCAGGACCGTCGTGCCAAGTTACGGAACCAAAGCTTAAGCCTCAGAATGGAGGCCGTTTTTGATACGAAGGGTTGAAGAGACAGAAAGAGATGGCTTCCCCCTCTGTCACTACGCCTCCTGAGTACAGAAGACAATGGGTGAGCAGCAGAACGAGTAGAGCAAGTCGCGATCCAGGTTCAATTGCAAACAGTTCTATTGGACACGACTCAATTGGTAAGGGTGTCATAATAGAAGACATCAAAAAGACGCTAGAGAAAAAGAATCGTGAGAGAAAAAATCGATTTATTGCCAGTTTGGGTGATGAAGAAGATTCGAAGCAATTTGATTTATGGACAAGACTTTCGAAGGAGTTTGATTGTGTTGGTGCTAAAAAAGAGTTTGGAGGAGAAAAACGATTGAAAAAGGATGAGATCGATAGTGAAGTCTCTTTGAAGCCAGAATTGAGAGAAAAGAGGGATGAGAAAATTGTCCCAAATCGCCCAGTTCGTGTTTGGGACAGCCTCTCAAATCCATTCACCACTTCGACCTCTGAGCAACACGCGCTTCAGTCACCAGTTGTCCCAACAATGTCCCAACGAACGACTTCATCGCACGTCACTCGTCGAAATTCAAAGATGGATGAAATTTTCTTCAAAAGTCGTTTTCCTTCAGTTTCTGGCGATACAACGCGCGATATTCCATCACAGAAGAATTTATTGATGAGCCAGCGATTGACATCTTCGTCTTCGATTGCGTTTCCTCTTTCCCTCAATTTTCCTTCTTTGAATGAATCACCCGGACTGAATCTATCCAGTAGTGAAGCACACCGCGTAAGTGATGCTGAAGTGATGGATTGTTGGGAAATATGTTGCTGCGAATAACTCTGCTTGGAATATTTATTTATCTCTTTCTTTTGATTTTCAGAACTATTTGCGTGAGAGCCCCCCAGATTTATATAATTTCGCTTCGATTAATCGCGAACAACAAAATGTATCTGAAGATTTAATGAGGCAGAATATTGAAGACTTCAGAACATGGAAAAAAGAACGTAATGAAATAGAACAAGAAGCCGCCGGAAAAATCTTGTAAGGACTAGAAATTACATCAAGAGCATTTGACAAGATGTGTGTCTTCAATAACGTTATGATTTTGATTGACAGATTGGAACGGCGTAAAGTTGAAAAAATGGCCGAAGAAGTAAAATTTTACAAAATCGAGCTTGAGGATCGTAACGCGTTGATCAAACAATTGGAAGCACGGGCAATGCTTCTAGAAACAACTCCTCTCCGTGGTGATGGAATGTTGATGGAAGTGCAGACACCTCGAGGTGACATCTTTGCTTTGAAGAAGCAGCTGAAAGAAAAAGAAAAATTGGTTGAAAATCTCGCAACAAAAACCGAAATTCTTGAAACAGAACTTGCGATGGCGAAATTGAAAATCAGGGAATTGAATGAACAACTTGATTGTTTCATCTTCAGTGCTGCTCACAATGAAAATTTCAACGACAATTCCGACAATGCAGCAATCAGCGAAGTTCGTTCAACTAAAATTCAACTGATGAAAAATCCCCCAGTGCAATTAAAACAATCTTCAGAGCCCCAAGCCGAGCCACGTTCTTTGAATGAGGCCACTCCCGTAAGTACTCCGCCATGAAACCATGTGGTAATGTTGTTGCTGTAGGAGCAGATAAATGGTCGTGATGCATCTGTTTCACCTAAAAGTGTCCGTTTCTCTCGCGTTACAACCACTCGAATGGTTACTAATATCCCAGAAGAAATATCTGGCGCAAGAGCATCCCCCCCTCAATCATCTGGGCCAGAGACTTCTGTGTCTTTCCAGAAAACAGTTCCTCATCGTAGTACTCATATAGCACCCACACACTTACGGCCCTCCCCTCTTCTCATCGGGTCTGAATCAGGCCAATATGACCCAACTGTTCTGTCAGCTGGGCGGCTGGCATCTCATCCCACACAATCTTCTGCTAGTAGACCTCCATTAGTTGGAGTGCCTATGCGTCCTGTCACTAACCACTTCTACTATAAACTTCCCTTGGGAGGTCCAATCCCCACATCTGGGATGAAGACGGAAGGAACAAATCCATTTGCAACAAACCATAAAGCGAACGAGTTGTTATTTAATGAACAGCTGCAACATGACTTTGTGACTCCGCTCTCTTCACCAAAAGATCAAAGACGCAACTCTGATATGAAAGAGTCTGTGGAAAGCTCATCAGATTCAATGGAAAAATCAACGCGGAAAACGTCAGATTTAACCGGAATCTTGAATGTCATTCCGCCCTCATTTCCTGTGTTTGATGAGGATCGTCCGATTCCCCCAATAGGAACTCAAAGTGCCTCAACGAGCAAGGTTGTTCAAGAATCGAACGCAATTGGAAAATCAAAAAAGCATAAAAGGGGCGCCAAACCAACAAAGACTGCAGAACTGCAGCAATTTGAAGTTGTGGATTTTTGGGCAGAAGATCAATTAGAAGAATTTCAGGAACAACCATCTGGATTGACTCAAAGGGAAGAACCAACGAGATTCGTTGATCAACCCGCAGAAATGGAAGAAAACTGGGAAGGCCAAAGTGCTGAAGAAAGAGACGATGAAATTTCAAGTCCCATTATAGAAGAACAAATTGGATCCGCTCTTGTTCCTCCCACTCCGGCCTTCCCTTCAGAAGAAGAAAGTTCCCCAGAGAGAAATAATGTTGAATCATCAGCAAGTGCTGCTGTTGCTCAGGAATCTCATACAAATAGACAAAGTCCTTCATTTGCTTCACCCCTTAGCGACTCCCTGCCTTCTAGTGTTCCTGAGACACCACCCCTCGATGCGAAGCCTTTGCATTAGAAATGTTGACGCATCTGTTTCATAAGTTCGCTATTTCAAAACCATCTGATTTTTTCCAACAAAATGCGTCGTTCTCTTCCAAACATTTTGTTGGTTTAGTATTTTTAACGATGTTACGACCTTATTAGGCAAGCACCTGTGAATTCCTAGATGTCGCGTGAAACCAACACCACGCTGCAAGGGCGTTCATGGGTTCCAGGAAACCAACGGATCTCTGGTGCAATTGAATTACACTCCCGTTATTCACGTGAGGTGGCATCTGGTGTTCTAGTGAAGGAGGAAAGGTTTCAGTTTCAAAGACGCCCCCGAGCTGCTCAGAAAGAGATTCATCCAGCATGTCTTCAGCTTCTACTTGTTCGAAAGACAGATTCAGTTTCCACCAAACTCCTCAAGTATTTGCTGGATCGCATTACGGCTCATCCTGACCTGATTCTATCGCATTTGCCGCAAGATGATGATTCAGTTCTTATTGAGGTGCGAGCTACTCGCCAATTGCTGATTCATCGATCTGAACGCCAAGGAGTCATTAAACGAAGAAATGACGGAAGCTTGAGACCATTTCGATTAACGGATTCCAAGCAATTTGAGAATTTGTAAGCAACCTCAAGGTATTCAGTACTTAAGAAGAAGATGTTTACAAAAAGACCTGCATCAGACAACGAGGCCTTTAAACACGATTGTGTTTCAGGGCAGAAATATGGAGGGATCCCTCGTGCGTCCTCTTTACTCCTTATGAGTCGAATCTTCTTCTACTTGCTGAAATATGTTCGATTGCGTGTGACACAAATGCGCCTTATTTGTCCTTAGAGGTGAACAAACATTTTCCATTAGAATTCGGAATCTCATCTACTCAACTCTCTTCATGGTCTTCTTCTTGTTGATGGATTAGGATATTGGAATTGTCCAAATTTGCGTTGGAATGGGACTTCTAGAGATTCGATTCCCATCGTTGTTCAATCGAAATGCTTTTAAGGAAAATCTCTTTAACGACAGACAAAATGTTGACTCACTGGTACGCGCAATGCTTAATTTTTATTAGATGCAATATCCAAATGGTTTTTTGGGTCACTCTAATACTAAAAGTCTTTTATCTCTTTTCAGGTCGGAATGATTGGAACCGGCGGGACATTTCTATCAGCCATTGATGTTCATCTCAAATCCCTTCTTATTCCTCCGTTGATTGGAATCTCTGGGATCATCATCTTCTCATCCTTCTTGCCACTTTCAACATCGATCCAATGTTTTTTTCCAATTTGCGTCCTTCTTTGGTTAATTTCTGTTCCTTCGACCGTCTTGAACGAAGCTGTAGGTTCTTTTCATTTAATTCTTTATTTATTTTATTTTTCTGCAGAGTTTGTCTCAAGATCTCGCTCTGAATGTTGCAAATTTCTTGAAGCCAGTCCCATTTGATGTCGTTTCAACTCTCCCTAGTCTCGCTAGCGCAACCTTACGCAACTCAATCAGAACGACTCTTGTTTTTCCTGGAGAAGAAGCACATGAATTCGCTGCCAATCCAATTATCAACACGGTCTATCGATCAGAAGAAGAAGGCTCAAAATCGATAGGAATGAATTGTTTGGTCTCCCTTCCGAGGTATTTGATGAGTTGAAGTCGTGCTTTCCTCATTTTTTTCAATTTAGAAATTTCCGGTGGGCTTTTCCCGTTTTCTTTTCTTTCTTTATCGCGTTTATTCTCGCATTCGTCGAAGCTCGTCAAGTCGCAAACTTCTTCAAGTATGAAGCTTTCCGTTATGTTTCAAAATTGATCCTTTTACTTGTCCTTCAGACTTTTCGAATTTCCTTTTTTGGAGGATTTTCTTCATTTTCGCGTATTTTTTCCACATTTCCGCTATTCCCTCACTTCATCTCCTCTGAGTTGTTTGTTTCGACGCCTTTTCCAAGCGTCCCGCTTTCTTCTATCCCTTGAAATCTCCAAAGCTCTTTCTTCTTCACTCGCTTCAAGCCCCAATTCAGGAAGCGGTCCTCTCGATCCGCGTCTCGTCATTATCCGTCTGGCTCCTTGGGTTGTTTTCGGGCTTGTGTGGACAACGCAATTTCCCACAGTTTGCGCAACCATTGGAGTGTCTTGCCCAACGCTCGGGGTTCTCCGCAGCCTTTCCAACAAGCCCCCGCCATTCCTTAATTTCATCTGCACCAAGTTCGACGCGTTTGAAATCGCTTATTTGATTCGATTCTGTTCCTCTATTTTTCTTCCGTATAAAAGCATCCAGAGAACATCCTCATCTCTAGATTTTGATCTTGCTTCCGTCACTGACGAACTTCTGCTTTATGTACGTTCGCATTCTACGATTGATTTCGTTTTCAGAAATCGAGCGTCATCGCCAGATACGTTGATTCGAAATCTCTATTTATCTTTGTCTTTTTATCTACAATCAGATCCTTCTTCCAGCTCTCGGAGTTTTCCATGAATCCATGTTCCCGCTTCTCTTACTTCACGCACTTCTGAGTGTTTCAGTTTCTTCAAGATTTCTCTCTCTTCCTTATTTAAATCTTCAAACGTTGAAGCTTTCTCAAATCGATTCATTTTTTACCCTCAAATCGGCACCCTTTCTTCATTCCCATCAAGCGCAACTCCACCAATTCATCATTAGTTTCTACTGTATTTCCATCCTCTCCGCCGCTTTTGTCCTCTTCTCGTTCTCGAGTCCAATGCGGGAGGTTCTCTTCTTCTTTTTCTTGTTCGAACGCCTGCTTTCCGTCAGTCGTCCTGCAGTTGCCGGCTACTCCCACCAACGTGTTGTACAAACAGAAGAAAGAGAAAAACCTCAACACGAGGAGGAACGACCTTTGTTGTTGGAATCCACCGTGAATATAGAAGAAGAAATTCAACCGAGAGAACCAATCGAGGAAGTTCCAGTCAAAGAAGAGGACCCGTTTGTGGTAAGTCAGTTTGCCATTCGCCATGTGGGACGCCTCGTTTTCAGTTTTTGAACCGTTTTTTGGGAACGTGGCGTTTAATTAGGAGTCGATCGGATCCCATGGAAGAAGTATCGAAGGCGATGGGAGTGTCCTGGGCCGTTCGGAAAGTACGATGGGGCTGTCGACAGAGACATTTATCGACTTCTGTTTTTCTCAGGCAATCGAACAATTTACGCCGAGTTGCAAATACACAAGAAACGCTCGGATAGTGACAATTGAGCAATTACTCCCAATGAACATCGCGAAAAACGTTATACTCCACGTTGATGGCGAAGAACACAAAGAAAAGGATACCGATCTAGGGGCTTGGACCAGTACGACAACTGCGGACTCAAAGGAAGAGACGTTGATATCCCTGAGGAAACGCATCATGGATGGATTGATGATCACCGAAACGAGAAAGGTAGAGATAGGTTCAATCCTTCTTTAGCGTTGAATAACCGTTTTTACTTGCAGATTCTTACCGAAATCAAATTACCTAGTGGCGTTCCAGATACAAAGAAAGACGTCTTGTTTTATCGCGCAGATGTCCGACAAACTCTCGATGGTCCAATTATTGCATCAGCCAAGCGCTTGTTTGAAAGACTCGAAGGTACGATAGACGAAGGATCCTTCGATGACTCTGTTCATCGTGTATTCAGGTCCCCCTCCTGACATTCCAATGCCTTGGGAATCAACTTCAGCACTTGAAACAGAAAACCAACAAATTCAGTTGATTCAAAGTTTAGATGAACTTCCTGAGGTTCCTCCAACATCGTCGGGCGCATTGGTTCTGCGCGGTTCCAGATCTATTGCGCTGAAAGAGTCGCCCGGAACAGAGGATGGATATTCCGTATTGAAGTTTCCGGAAGGTCGTCGCTCCCGCTTTTGGCAAGACCATCGCCTTCTTGGAATGTGTGCGAAGGATGTTGTGACTCTCAAAGGTCTTGGAGTCGAAGAACATTTATTACAAGAGATTTCTAATCGGAGTCACTTATTGCAGGATGAACTTCATCAGTTGTCCAGCCGTGACAGAGATCCCAGAAGATTACGACTTCATGATGGTTGTGTCGGACAGCCTTGGTCGACTTTAAGAAGTGACCAAGATCTTACTGTAAGTTTGATCACAGCGTCATTGAAATATTGGTTTGTGAAATTCGTAGATGCGAATATGATGAATAATCGAGTAAAGCGACAACATCATCTTTGAAATATTTCAAGTTTCGAAAACCAATTGTTCTTTTAGATCGACCAAATGCGACTATTAGAAGACTTTCCTGCTATAAGTCGTGCGAGTCTTCATGTCAAAACTAACCACACTGTCGCGGAAATTGTGGATCTCCTCTTCAGTCCCAAACACCGCAAGTTGATAGATCCCTCTATCACCTGTGTGTTCAAGATGTATACCATTAATCCGGATCTATCAATTGTTTATGGAGGTGCTGCTGAAGGGCGTAGTGGTCGAGAGGGAGTTTATGCAATTTCGAGGGGAGTGAGTCAAGACGGGAAATGGGGAGTTGTAACGGCGCTGTCAATAAATGTCCCAAAACTGGAGACTTCAGAAATAAAGAAGCGATTTTGCGATGACTGCGCTCGTATTGAACTCGTTGTAAGTGCTAGTCATTAATGTAGCTGAATACAAATTCACGTTTTGTCACTAGAGAGGTGGCTGGGACATAACAGCATCAAGTGAGGGGGTGCAATTAACGTTTATTGAACAGGTGGGCATCACCAGAAAATATTAAAATTTCCGGCTGGCATCATCAATATTTTCTTAACAGACTAAATCTGATACAAACCTACCGAATTGGATCCTTGATAGACTAAGAATAGGACATATGAGAAAAATTGTTCTGGTGAAAGACTTCATAGAAGAGGGTCGTTTAAAACCTTAAGTTTGAGTTGGTGTTGGCAAACGATAACATTAGGCGAACAATAACATCAAGTGAACAATAACTCAAAAAAAAAGAAATTGTGGTGGGGGTCCTGTTATGCATGCGCAGCGGAAACAACCAACGGCAAGAATTTCCCCGAGCTTCAATTTTTGATTATTTTTCGGGAATCTCTGCAGATTACATGATCAATTTATTTTAGTGATGGCTGAAAGATTACCCTCCCTATCAAAGGGGGATATCGAGGCAGACGTCCCACCGACGAAGGACTTGTGGGAAGAAAAACCTTTTCGACAAAAGACAAAGGCATGGACAGGAGGGGCTCGTCGACTTCTAACAATTGCAATCCCGCCAAGCCGACGCGCTGAATTGCTTAGCATTGACAGTAAGTAGAGAATGGAACACTGTGATGATTTACATGATGGATGATACTTGGGACATGTACCTCACTGCGACTTGGGACATCAACCTCTCTCTCAGCTGCGATTTCTAGTGTGCGATGGACTGTGGCTCTGGGAGCAATAATGTGTTTTGCTTATGGAATCAGTCAAGTAAGGGGAAGACTTTGATTTGACGGATTGCATTTCTTGTAGTTTTGTATTCCACTTCCTTGGAGTGGAATCGTCGGTCTTCTTCTCGCGTTAATTGGAGCTTCAATCTGGACATCTGTACATCGTCAAGAGTCAGATCTATCAGAAACAAGACTTCTCGTTTTCTACATTTGTTTGATGATTATAGCAGTAGGGACGGTTCTTGGATTTGATGCTGCATATTACGGGAAGATCGTTAACTCTGATTATCCTGATGGGTGTCGGGATTACGAGACAGCCCCAGTGAAACCTGAACGCATTCCAACTGGATGCGATCGCTACACCCGATGCGCCGTCGCTGGTTTGGTCTTTACGTCAATCTCCATCGCTTGGTATTTCTCCGCCTTGATTGCTGCTTTCATTTTATGTGGAAGACGAAAGGCTTGGGACGAAAAAAAGAATCATCAGAATCCTGTGAGAGAAGAAGCAAATCCTATCCAACCACAATACCTTCAAAGTGATCCAACAGCAGCAACAGTTTCAATGGAACCCTCCTATAATCCAAGCCCAGCCCCATCGACTCCAAACCGGCCCCCTCCCACTCCAGTAGAACTTTACCACTTAACAGACTTTCAGTTGGAGCAAGGGATGGGAAGAGTGAGTTCGAAGGAAGGCGTCTCCCCCATTGAACGTTAAATTCCTTGCTTAATCATAAATTTCCATCAAACTCCCTTCCGAGCATTTTTTTTGTACATGATGATAAAAGCTCATCACATAAAAGTTGACTAGTCAGGCGAAGCAAAACTAGCACCCCAATTGAATTAGCTGCTTAGCGTGATTGCATTAAGTGTAGGGATCATGCACAAGTTGATTGAGGGTAGAACTCAGAATGAGACAGAACACTGAGTGATAGGAGTTGTTCTGCTTGAATAATCAGATACATGAGAGAAGCTGATTTGATAAGGATTTGCCGCAGAAAACATAAAGATCGAACAACAAAAGCACAAAAGCGAATTTGGGACAAGGAGCATGGAAAACCAATAAATGATTCATGGGAAGAAGCTTGTGTCAATATCTGAGGAAGGGACAGCTCATGGAAGAACAAAAGGGTCTTGCAAGATTTTGATGAAGTATTTAATCTTGTATAAAATCTTACGATGAAATTTTGAATTGACGTCCGAATCTCGACAAGTTCGAATATAATCAACAGTATTTGCTAAATGTCTTTGAGATGCAAGAATCGTTTCACGTGTTGATTCACTTGAAGCAGCAGAAGATGACTCCGCAAACGCAAGCTGTTCACTACACAAAGCTAAAAGACTTGTGAGCGATTCGGGAGGGATCTACGAGAATCAACGTGTGTCCCATAAAAGATACATCCCAATAACCTACTCCACCGACATCGGGACCACCTTCAAAGTAAAATAGATACTTTTCGAAGATGTCAACGAACAACGTCACGTCCAAGACATTGAATTGAACAGCGTCCGTAGCGAGTTTAAGACAACGCTGAAGACACTCAAGTACTCGCAAAATCTCGCACCGTGACTCCTGAAAATAAAATAAGAAAGAGTGAAGAACAGAGACTCGTATTATGGAGACTGACCGTCTGAGGGTCCCAAAACAAATGAGAACATAAAAGCACAGCGCGGCACTGATCAGAACTCTTCAACAACTTCGCAGCATGCCGTGTTGATTTCTCTGCCTGGATTGCAACGGGTCAGTGAATGAGGGGATGGAATGAGCAACACACCAGGGAATCAAAGGCCTCGATATCAAGACACGCTCTCCCAGATGTTGAGAGAAAACCAACCAGAAGAGGAAGAGCTGAACAAAAAATCGAAATAAGAAAGCGACATCAAAGAGGTTGAACACACCTCTGACTTTACAGCGATTATCAGTCAAATCCTCTTCATAGCAAACAAGTGCTTGCTTGAAGAACTGAAGAAGAAAAATGTCAATCGAGCGATTCTCTGTTTGCCTACTTCATTACAAATGACTCTATAGTCTTCTGATGCCGATTGATTGGCCTGGGCAGTCGCCTCTGCCGCTAATAGCAGCAATCGGAAAGCCAGGTCAGGATTGCTCTCGATTAAATCCACACAAGTCCCATGAACTTGCTGTAAGACTCTTCTAACTGAAACACTCGGGAGTGTTGGAGTTGCAACGCTAGACTGTGGTGCTGATTGGGAGTGATCAATACGAGGAGAAATTTGTGGGGAAGGGTGTTGTGTCGCGGCTTGTGGTGAAGGAGGACCTGCGACGGAAATAATGTTGAGCAGAAAGTCGAGCTTTCAACTGTTTACCCGATTGAGGTTCCGAAGCACCGTCTGATCGAGTTTGAATACGAGGAATCAAGCTCAATAAGCATGTGACGACAGCAGGAATGGTGTAGTGGATGGTGTCTGGATGGCCAGAGAGAAGTGATTGTTTCGCCGAAAGCAACATCGAAAAATGAAGATCCGTATCGTCATCCTACATCACAAAGAAATAACTCTTTCTAGTCTACAATCATCTCGTCATGCTCAAGTGTAGACATCCATCAAATTAGCGCGTACTTTGATCAAATGGCATAACGCAGCAGTGTTTTCCACCTCGTTCACCCATTCTTTAGCCTCAGCAGAAGAATTCGGTTTAGGAGAAGCGATAACGAGATGGAGCAGAGAATAGAGTTTATCACACACGGAAGGGTCACTAATTTCCTCATCCGATTTCAGAAGAGCAGCAACCATATCGCGTGCAACTACAACAAAAAAAAGATCAGCACTGATACACACCATCAGCAACACCCACCTTGAATCTTGATTTCGTTACTCAAGCACTCTAGCAGTTTGGAATAATGCTTTCCATGAATCAAATTTAAGTATCCAGGCTGACGGAATGGGTCGGATAAGAGACTTCCTACAGCTTGGGAAAGACTTGTCTCTTGATCCTTGTCTTTCGGCTGGGACACACTTTCCTCTGTGTTCATCGCCACGAGGGGATAAAGCAATTGGAAAACCGAATCAACGAGATCGACACGTTCCGGAAAAACGGACAGAGAAAAGTCGAGAAAGGATTGAAGAGTTCTGAAGATGTCGACAACGGTGCGTCGATAGGGGGGTGGCGGTCTGCCTGAAGAAGGGGAATAGCGGGAACTCGTTTAATGGTAAACTCACTGCCAGGCTTTGTTGGAGTTTTGGGAGGCGGAGATCGAAAATCTTCATCGTAAGCCTTTTGAATCAAGTCCATCAGACCTTCACGAATTGTGGTAAATGCTGATAAAGCAGCACTAACGCGTTTAAAATCTGGAGAAGTTGGACGTGAATTTCGAGAACTTGGAAGTTGAGCAAAAGGAATTGAAGAATCCTGGGATTCCTCGAGAAGAACTTGGGATCCTTCATCGGGTCGTGAGAGAGGAGATGATGGGAGATTCAAGACTTCTACATTTGATACTTCTGGGACATTTGATACATCTGGGACATTTGGGACATCTGGGAGATCTGGGACTGCCTCAGACGGAGACTCTGCTGAAGGTTCCGGGAGGGTCGAGAATTGTTCATTCTTGATTGGACTGTCTTCAATCGCTGCAGCTTTCTCTAAAGCCGGTTCCTCTTCATTCCCAAATGAGTCGGAGGTTAAAAAGGTTTTAAGCCGGCTGAAGAGATTGCTGAAAATGACTTTAATGTCAACTGCGTGAAAATGACAAGAAATCTTAAGCAGCTTCAAGACATGTGTCATCAATATACAAATCTCTTTTACCTGAGGAATTCGCTGCATTGATTCCATCCATCAATTCCTTGAGAGTCGCCAGATGACATTCATCGCTAAACACTTGAAGAAAAGAACGTCAGAATTATTGAATCATGAACACACCTTGTACGACACATTCTAATAGATACTGTTGTGCCATGACATCTCTCAATCCATTGATATGAGTTAAGAGTTTCGGCAATGCTAATGTCTGATAGAAATTGACAGTCACTCCATCAAGTTGCGCCATGCAGACAAGATTTGCTCCAACTAAAACTCTTAAAGAATGACGGTCATTTTCCTTCTTCGTTTTGTCGCCGATAAGAGGCTGAAATTGAACACGCGTCCATAATTTCGTGGCTTCCACACAATTATTGAAGAGAAACTCGAAAGATGTATCTGTAGAAGAAGGATTTTCCTCGGAGCCACCAGGCCTGAAATCGTAGATATCGATAAATAAAAAACAAAAAAAATTCCTTTATAAAGAAACAGATTAAGAACCCACCAGTCAGGATAGTCGGAGTCTCCGCGATCAGGAAGAACGCCTTTCACCATTTGAACAAGAAAATATCTCAGAAAGAGTCCACGGAGCGGATGTTGGACCCCTTTGCACAATTCATTGAGATCTACTAAAGTCTCATGCGGGGCTATTTCTCTCTCTCGTATACAAGCAGCACCGACGCATACTAGTAGATAAAGACGTGGAAGAACGTTTCCAGCATGCTGAACTGATTCATACAATTCTGCTAAACGACGACGACGACGAGAACGATCGCTAAAGAAGGAATGCAAGTGTTGTAATTCTTGAAATACGTGCATATCTGAAAAACAAATTAGTGACACGATACTCAGCTGAAACAGGGAGACAGTTGTCAGCAAGAACTGTTATTGTCAGCAAGAACTGTTATTGTAACTGTTCTTACATAATTCATAATATTTCCGAGGGGATAAGGATGACGTCCGTAACTCCGCAATCAATGTTGAACTATGCTTTAATACGTCGCGAATGTTGCCGGACTCCTGAAAAATCTTGTTAGACATGAAATTCCATAACATCCCATCTCACCATCCCTTGTCTCATTAAATAGGACTGCTCGCTCACTACACCCATTGACTCCTCCAGGAGTCTTCCCTCAGATTCGCCGTTCATTGAATGTAAAAAGTCAAAACAATCGTTCCATGGGCCTGAAAAATAAACGTTCTCAACAATCCCTCTCAGCAGATACGCTTACCACCAGAAATTCAAAACAGCAGACTTTTCGAAAAGGACCAGACCTGAAAGTTCTTTTGCGTTGGTTTTTTTTACAGATACACAGAAAATCAATATCGACTTCGCTTGACTGAGTCTCTCACTAAACTGCTACTACGATGTTTATGACTATTGTGTCGTTCGGATGAGGGTGACCTTCGACGACGTTTTTTGTTCTCTGAAAAGGATTCACTTTTTTGGGGTTTAGACGACGGCTTCTTCCTGTCTAGATCAAGGGCATCCCGTAACCTTCTATTTTCGGAGTCCTTGAGGGCGGCAAGCTGATGGGTGTCAAGTCTGAGAAAGGGAATGAGCTCCTTATTTATTTGATCAATCTCACCCTAAAATCACTTCTCTGTCTTGTTTGTTTCTTGCATGAATTTCTTTCTCTGCCATGCAACCCAGCAATCGCTCCCGTTCAAGATTGATGAGCTTTTCCATTTCTTCTTCTTCCAGTCCTTTCGATTTTAACTCGTCTGAAAAAACAACCAGTTGAACTTCAACTTTACGTCGTTTTTCATGTTGCAGTAATTCTGCGTTTGCCTTTTTGACTTTCGGTGCCTTTTCTTCATCAAAATATCTCTCAGAGCCAATTGCTGTTGCTGATGGAAAATCAGACCGTCTTGGCTTCAAATAAGATAAGTTTCTCTGGATGTAGCCACTTGTACCCGATCCCCTAGCTGTTGGAAGCCCAATTCCATTATACATAACTGAACCAGTAGGAACCAGTCACCCCAGTCGCAGGACCAGAATCGCCTTCTTAATCTCTTATGGTTGTGATGTCGTACCTTTGTCTCATGGACCTACACTCACTTTAACTTCGCAGAGTAAATAGCGTTCCGACTAACGACAATGGCATCCTATCAACCTCGAACTGTTATACTACCAAGTTCTTTTGTCAAGCTCACCAAATCGAACTGGCGAGAATATGATTTCAATTTGAAGGCACTATTCCGTTTGAATGACATCGAACAGTTTCTTATTACGGAAGACGTGTCGAGATGTCGTGATTCGAAGCTAGCCCATGCACGCATCGTATTAACGTGTTCACCTTCAGTGCAACATCACATTAGGGAAAATGAAGCATATACCGAGCTCAAGAATGCGTTTGGCCGAGGCTCAGAAGTTGTATTGATGGGAGAGTTGTTTAATCTGTGCTTAATGGATGATGACATTGATGCGCATGTTCACAAAATCAATAGGCTATGGGACTCCTTAGAAGAAGTTATGGAATTGCCAGAAAGAGTAAAATCGATTGTCTTTCTGAATTCAATACGAGACAGATTTCCGAAGCCAATCTGAATTCCTTCGTGGACAGGAAGGGAGCTTTGACGTGCTGGTGGAATTCCTTCACCAGCAATGGAAATAGTGATATGAATGGGTTTTCGATTCGAATGGCTGTTTCATGTGGAGCAAAATGGGGATGGCTCTGATGAAACCCAGCATCATCAATTCTCAACTCAAAACTGCGTTCTGTGAAGTCGTCAGTCAACCACGATTATAGGAGGAAGTGCAGAATTTACATGACGTTCAGTTTGCATTCTTCCACTTTTTCTGGAACATTGGAAACGTGACCCGTTCCATGAATGTGTGGCACGAATGTGTAAATCAGCAAAACAAATAAAATATTTACTACCAAGTAATTTTCTCTAAAATGAATAGCCACAGTGCGACTCTGGAGTCCTTTGAGGCTCGGAATCGCTGCCGTTATTCCAGTAGAACAGCGGGGTCAATTGTGATTTGCACTGTACGACAAACAGCTAATGAGGGATGAACTTTCCTTCTCTTCTTCTTCCTCTTGTGTGTTCTGTCGTTCGAATTAAGGGGATCAGTGGAAGACGCTCCATCTTGATTTCTCTTGAAACAACTTTCCAAAGTCCCTTTTTTTGGCGAAGTGGAAGGAAAACTGGAAGATTGATGTTTGCGCGCCTGTCTCGAAAATTGGAGTATCGATTGTTGACCAACGAGTTCAGACAATAAATCTGTTGCGGCGACTCCCAATCTGCTGCATGGGAACAATTCTTGCGGGGAAAACCTTGAGGTTAAGGAATTTCTAACAAACGCTTCTAAATCTTCTGAAGTCAACGGGCCTGAGAGAAGACAAGAATGCGTCTGTATTACAACAGTGTCGGGAAGAAGACGAAGAGGAATGGCGATTTAAACAGTTTTGTTGAATTTGTATAAGCGATCAAACATAATGAATACCTGGTAATGTGCGGGGCGATGGAGCGGGTGCTGATCTTGTTCGATTCAATTCTTGGGGTGATCCTCCCGTATGATGAATAACTGACGAAGAAGGAGATTTGCAAGGTTCTTCAAATGGTTCCATACCAAGTGTCTTTGGAGACCTTTGGTGATCATGAAACTCTTCTTCTAGTCTTGATGATAATTCTTGACATAAGATCGTTATCCAGTACTGCAAGAAAGAAGTGTTGTTGAATTAAAGAGTCGACTGACTTCTAGCTGTCTAAATGTCATTATAGGCTTGAACGTCTTCACGGCAAGAAGTGATTTTGTTTGGCTAACTGGCTTCACTTCATCATTGGGACATCCTCTATAAAAAAAAACGATTCAGATACAAAATTTCAATTACACGATCTCATCAGGAGAAGCGACGCACCTTCCCAAAGAATAGATCCATCCCAAAAATTTATCATCAACAGAGGAGTTTGCGAATCTCTTTTTCAAATCTGATAAACTGTATTGCTGCAAGTCGAAGAGGGTCTCAAGAGAAGGAATGCGACTCAAAAGAAACTCCCCGGTTTTTCCCCGAAGCCCCCGCGTGGATCGAATTTTGATACTCCGGAGGGAGTCGTTAAGATCTCTGTCAAAAATGACCGTCTGAGCATCTGGTTTGTGTCGCGCAGAAATTTCTTTAGCAATGAACTGTTCAAAACAACTCTTCTGTGAGGGACAAAATAGAAGCATGGGTGACCTTATTTCGTGCAATTCCAGCGCTTGCAGTGAATTCGGTTGCTGCAGCGATGTTCATCCGAATGTTGTGAACCAAATTGCAAGCAATTAGAAGGCGAATATCTGCGCAAACATCGCAAAGAGGATCTTCCATATTGGGACACGCTGTTCAAGTCATCAGTCCCACCTTCAACACGACTTTCTTTCAGTTCAAGAGAGAGTCCGTTGATGCGCTTGACAACATCTCCCTTAGAAAGACTTCCTTGGGACATGAAGTGAAGTGGTCCGTCTTCTCCAAAAACACAATCCCAGATTTCGCCAAATCGACACTTTAAATTTTCAACTTTTTTTGTTGATCGTTCTTGGGAATCAAGACTTCGAATCGATCTGTCAAGTTCGTCGAGCCATTGAATCCAATAAAATACCCAATCAACTTCATGAGGGAGTGATGACTCTGGTTTTGATGGTGGTTGACGGTTGAGAATTTCTGCGAGGGTGGCCGTGGGCTCAACAGCTGCATCGCTGAATCCTTGAAGAGCTCCTTGCAAGAGACCACTGAGCTCTTCTACACGCTTGTCAACTGCAAGTGTTAAATCCACGTAAGCTTCATCGATTGATGCTCTTTCAAAAACCAAATCGTATCCTTGACGAATGACTGTCATAACCTGATTGACAAACAATCGATTCAAAGAAGTTCAAATATTCGATTAAATGAATCTTAAATCATTAAATCTTAATACCTCCGTGCTGGCTTCTCTATACCGCCGAAGGGACGCTTTGTGAAGTGTTCTATTAGGGCGTTGGGACACCGAACTGCCTGATTGTCCCAAAACCTCAACATGAACACAACAAATGTTTGGACACTTCTGAATTGCCGTCTTCACACTATCGCCGCGTTTGACTCCCCAACTTCTAGCAGCATAGTTAACCGCAATAAGCGACTCCCACTAAGAGACATCAACATTTCTAGTGTATCTCAACGGCTGCTGTCTCATTGAGACTTACTTGCTGAACACCAACCGGGCGATCTTGAAAAAATATCAGCACGAGAAAAACAATCAGAAATGTAGAATAAAAGCAGCTTAAGATGTACCTCGAGGAATTCCTAGTCTCCGCTGCTCTACTTGAGCGTAGAAACAGTCCTAATGATTGTCACCCATTATCTTCTCTTGCCCGTACGTTCATATATTCAGGGACATTGTATGGATAGTCATACTGAATGGCTCACCATGTCAATATGAACCACAATTTGCGGGCTTGACGCATAAACTCCACCAATTGGTTCATTTGATGATGTCGAAGTGAGCGTCGTTTGGAGTGCCATACAAAAGAGATGACAGGACATCAATCAGTCACGGCTCCTGCACGACACCTGTTTGTAATCGAACAAGCAATCATCACCATGAGTCAACCTATTGGGTTTCTACCAGATTCTGATGAAGATCAATTCATTTTGGAGAAAGGAGGGCGTGACGCGCTTTCAACAACCGTGTCTATCTCTGATAGAAGGGAACCCGTTGATCCGTTTGAGACCAAGGCATCGGTGCGTGAGAGACGGGTTACAAGGAAAAATGCGAAGAAGAGTCTACGCCGACAGTATCAGTCATGTTCTGATTCTTCGGAGGAATGCAATTCTGGAGGCAGTCATCCCGATTCAATCATCAGTAAATCTCGGAGGAGTAAGAATCCTCTAAAATCGAGTCGAAGAAAGCTTCCAAGACGCCAATCCTCATCGTCGGTTGACGTTTCACGGACACGCCGTCGCGCACGACACGGAAGATCGCCATCCAACGACTTCTCCGAACGTTCAAAAAGGGCAGTTCGTCCTGCGCGTCCGGAACCCCGGCATCGGGAACCAGTAGAACGCTCTCATCGAAGGTGAGGAAGTTTCCGTCGCATTGATCTCTCGGTATCGCTGCTGGTTGACGTGAGAGCTTCTATCTTTTCGTATCTCCTAGTTAAAAGTTGGACTAGTTAAAGGTTTTTCTGTTTCTTTCAGGCTTGATGAATCGTTTAGAAGTCCATCTATTGAACCTCCCCGAATTGTTCATCGTATACAAGAATCGAGGGAGGAGAGACGAAGGCGTCCAAGCCCTCCTCCATCGAATGAGGCTCGTGGTAGTCGATATGAACCTCCTTCTCCCAGAACGTACAGTTCCACCCAGAGAAATGATGGCTACGGTTATAACAGCTCTCATCAATCTGACTCGCGATGGAAAAATTATCTTGAAATACGTGATCGTCTGCATTCAAATCATCATCATGGAGAACATCGGGACGGACGATACGAAGGATTTAATCGCGACGGACGGAACGAAGGATTCAATCGCGACCGACGGAACGAAGGATTTGATCGCGACAGACGGAACGAAGGATACAATCGCGACGGAGGATACAATCGCGACGGAGGATACAATCGCGACGGAGGATACAATCGCGACAGACAGAACGAAGGATTCAATCGCGATTATCGACAACGACAGCCCTCCCAACAGTGTACGATCATCATTTAATCTGTCAACCCAAATCTTTGATTCTTCGTTTTTGCTTTTGTAGTCCGTGAGATCGCGTATCGAATTCGTGATGAAGCAGAAAAACGAAACAAAGGGTACGATGAATCAACAGATATCGTCCATGAAGAGGAATCTACAATCCCTGGTTGGGACAGAGAAAAATGTATCCGAATGCAAATTGATTTAGATTATTTTGTTAAGGTTCCTGAAGGTCAGTTCACTCTTATCTTTCAATAGATGGATGATTATAGATATTGAATAATCATGGTAAGTCTTTAACAATTTCAAATCTTCTCCATACGGGTTCACCCCCTTCATTGCTTTCAGATGCTCAACTTCCTTATCCTGTCAAGAAATTCGAAGATATGGGACTCCACTTCAAAGTGATGGTGACTCCGTGCTTCCACTCTTCGCGCGTCATTGATAAAACATTTTCAGAAATATTCGAGTGCAAGGTCTATCCAGCAGATTGCCATTCCAGTCATATTGAAGGGTTTCGATGTCTGGGGTAGGTTAGAATCAACATATGGCTCCCACATTTGTCTTCTGTAGTTGTGGCTGAGACCAACTGCGGTAAGGTGTGTTCAACACTCAGGAGACAATGGTTAACGATCTTGTGCGGCAGACGCTATGCTACTCCATACCTGCAATTGAAATTGCTCTGAGAAGAAAAAACACGATCAAGAGGGAATCAGCCTTCCGTCGTGATTCTTGTACCAACACGAGAACTAACGAAACAAGTGAACGTCAATGAACATCCATAAAAGCAACACTCTCATCCAAGACATTCAGACATTAACATTTTATAAGTTGCCGTCTCTTCACTTCTTTTAGGTTTCCGAAGCGATCCGAGGTGTAGCAGGAGGGTCCGTGTCGGTTTGGAATGCTGCGGGGGGTTCGTTTTTCGCTTGATGACAGTCCTCACTCTTATGTGTTTTTAAATTTTCAGAACGTCCTCGTAAGTCCCACTGAAGAAGTTGTACGAGTTTTGAGACTCCAATCGCAGCTAGTGACGATTCCATCTCTCTGTCTATCAGCGTGTGATGTGCAAATCCTCGTTTCAACGATTGGAAAAATGTTGACACTTGCAGATGTAAGAACTCTGTTCGTGAGACATTCTCTGATTGTTCTCTAGCCAACAAATAGGCGTTTGGATCTTTCGAAGGTCGCTCTACTTGTTATGGATGAAGTTGACAAGTGAGTTTTTCTGCTTTTCACGATAGTCAATCGTTTGAGTAATCTCGTACATTTTTGCATTTGGAATCTTATTTTTAAATCAGTTCTCTCTCTCTCGTGAACATCGTCAATATTTGCTTCAGACTACAACAGGAGGGAAGATATTTTTCGAGTCCCAATGAAAAGCGAGATCAAGTGGAAACGGTCGTGAGCGCGTTCAGTAAACCATTCCAGTCCGTCTTGTTGACTGCAACGCTTCCAAAGGATGATTACGATTTTTTGACTTCCATTGTTCGCTCGAAGCGGCTTGTCAAACTATTCCAGGGATACGAAAGTCCGTAGAATTTATACTTCGATCTCATTCTGCTT
>NW_026578296.1:0-20563 GCF_029603195.1 Condylostylus longicornis | reverse complement strand
TTTGTCTAATGGAAGAGTTGTAATTGCTGATAGATTAATGGGAATGCTGGGGAGATGCGATGCGAGGTTTGAAACCAACTCTTGATAGGCCTCAGTTTTTGCAACAATATCCATTGAGCTGCTATTTTGCGTTATTTCAATCGCCGCGTCTTTCTGTTCTCCTGGTGGCGTCGAGTTCTTTCGATGCATTTCATCTATTTGTTTGTAAACTGTCCGAACCAGCGACGCTAAACCACGTGCTTCTGAGTGCAAATCATATTGTTGCAAGACTTGCTCTAGCTGAACACTACGGTACTGATGCCTTTCCACTTCCAACTGCTGATTTTCGGAAAGTTGCTTCCAATGTTCTTGAACCAACACGGATTGCGCCAATTGATCTTTCAAAGCTTCAATTTCTCCAAGAAGCTCTTCACTTTTTGACTCAAGCTGAGCTCGATGGGCAACGAGATCACTGATACGATCTTTTGCCTTTTTGCAAAGTTCCCGCATCTTTCCTTGTTCCACTTCTAATCCACTTCGAATCGATTTTTCAGCAGCTAATTCGAATTCAGCTTGCTTCAGACTTTTTGATAACTGATCTTCTCTCACTCCAGTTGATTGATGGAACTGACGACTCCTCCTCAAGTGCTGCGACTCTCGTGTCTGAAGCTCATTTTGTAACCGATTGACTTCCGTTTCTAGATGTTTAACTTTTTTTGCACAACTCACAGCATAGACCCTCAATGTTTCCAGCGACATTGACCATACTGTGCATTCGATCGGATCTGTTGCATTTTGCTCACTTGGTGACACCAGCCTTACAGCAGATGTTGCTGAGCCAATAATAGATGCAGCTGAAGCAAGGCTCCCTAATTGAGCCCGTGATGCTGATGTTGGATGACATTCTGACGAAGCTGAAGTAGAATTGTTAAATCCGCCTGAGTGACCACTAAACGGAAAAGACATCAATCAGGCAAACTCACACTATACCAGAAGTTGAAGAGGTTTGGGACAACAGCTGCTGTTGCCAGGTCTTCAAAGAATTGTCTACAGTCAAACACCGCAAAAAAAAGATAAAAAAACTACAATAAAACAACGACCTATCGCCGTAGACCAGCAGAACGACGCACTAAGTCAGTTTGTGGACATGAGCTTTCTACAAAAGCCATCTCCCATCGTCCCAGATGGAACACAAGATCGTAGTTAATGAAGAAGCTGCTTCCAAGTACTGCTTGCTTCGGTTCTTTCTGTAACCTTCGGCCAGATGAACTTTTGTATCCATTGTTTGATAGGAGCCTCCCACCGTTAGCATCAACTGACCCTAGCTGCTGTTGGTACTCGTTGCCTTGAGGGTCGTCGTTGTCTTCGGCGACTATTGTCATGCAATAAACCTTTGCTCTACCTTTTTTATACAAGTAGCTGGAAGGACGCCAAACATGTTCGACATGGTTTGCAAATTGCAGCAACATATCTGGAAAAAACCTGAAAAAACAAAATTAAACATCAAACAGAATGGAGAAAAATCTCACCTCATGTCAGCCTCTCCATTGGAGAGAAACCAGCACTCTTCATCAAGGTTTGGAACGCTCACTAAAAAACGAAATGCAATCGTTGATAGTAACAATCCACAACGATGTACCTGGAACCAGACGCCTCAATGGGGACGCCGTTTGTTCACCGTAATATCGATCCGGGAAAATTTCAGAGTGATTTTTTTTGTCTTCAGTGAAGAATCTTTTACTTGCACTTCTTTCATTTCTCATCGCATCATTTAATTCACCGAAAGCCTCTTCGTTAAAGTTGCTCGCTGTTTGCTCTCGCATCTCCATATCAAGCTCGTCTAGCTCCCATTTTAGCCCTTCAGCAAGTTGCAATTCACGCTTCATTCTTACAAACTCATCTACATCTTCGTACGGCGCATTGCTACCAGCCTTGTAAGCTTCTGCTTCTTTTTTGCCATTCATTTCCCGTATTCCGTCTTGCACACCAACCTTTTCTCTTAATGCTCTGATAGAACGGCCAAGACGCTCTTTCATCTTCCGAACTGATATTCCTGAGACTCTGATAATATTGTCAGTTCCATCATCTGCTTCCATCAGACGTCTTCGTTGCTTTTTCGCTGCAGCTACATTTTTCAAGATTGTTGTCCAAAGATTTGCATACAGCAGAAACGGAAGGTATGTTAATGTGGTTCCCGAATCAACCAATGCAGGCAAACCTCTTGCTTGAGACGTCCGAGTGCGTTGGGGCAGAGAACTGAATGGCACCTAATAAGATAGAAGTGAAAATTTCAAGCAACCACAATCTTCTCACAGTCAGTTGAACTTCTTCATTAGTGGCCCCTTTAATTTTCCATCCTTGCAGTATTGCAACATATGACCCCGGCCATCCTCCCTCTTCATCAGGATCAAGAATCAAGGGGGTCCAATAGTTCACATTTTTCTGCACCACCCGCGATTTGATATAATTTTGCGGTGGAGATGGAGTTGGAGCTAAAAATGGAAAAGTCTGCTGTGCCTGCCGCTTAGGGCTTCCCCTTGCTGCTGCGTATTGATCCGGTTCTTCTTCGTCCTGTCGTTGGAAGGATTTCACCTCAAAATCGTTACTTCGAACGTTTTCCTTGCTAGCCTCTTCTAAACTTCTCCCCCACCACGCACCACTCCATGGTTGCTGTAGGAGCGGAGCAACAAGACCCCCTGATGATGCTGACGGTTGTTGTTGGACCGGACGTCTCAATACAAGAGGGACTTGATACGCAGTTCGAGCAGAAGCGAGGTTATCAAGAGTTGCACGCTGGGTTCCTTGAAAATGTCCTTGATCAATTTGTCCCGATCGATAGAACGGGGTGCGAAACACGATCTGAGATGGAGAATGAAGTGCCTCTTCAGAGGGCGTTTGTTGCTGTTGCCTTCCGTTGAGAAGCCATGGGGAGTGAGTAACAGGATATGCAACTGGTGAGCCATAGACAGAGGGGCCAGTTGGAGCTGAATATCGATCTGGTGAATTTTTAAGCCCATTAGATTGTTGCATGAATGAATAAGGTTGAACAACTGGTGCTTGTGGTATTGAAGGAGGGGAACGATTATTGCGTGGTTGAGTCGGCAAATGCTGTACAAAAGAGAGCGACTCGTCATTAATGTGATATTCTGAATTGGGAGCTCCAATTGTTAATATTCCACCTTGTTGACTGATACACATCGCAAATAATGGCTCTGTTTCTGATGAAGCTGATAAATCACCCATGAGTCCCAAATCACGGAGGGAACCACCATTTCCTGGAATTTTCTTCAAATCGAGAAGATCAGCGAGAACAGATGTAACGAATGGCGCGGGGCCGAATCTGCTCGTTGCTTCCAATCCCAAGATTCCTGACGCATCTTGGGACACGAAAAGATGCGTTTCTTCTGAATGGCATCCGAATGGAACCGAAACAGTTATTGGAGATGAAGAGAATCCATTTGAGCTCTAAAGATTGAGTTTTGAGAAACAGGGGGAAGAAATTGGGACTTACGAGGGTTACCTTATCCTCAAACCACGCTCCAGCCAAAGAACTGCCTTCAGTGTAACGAATCTGATATAAAAAGCATTTAAGAAATAGGTGAAAATGTAAAAAGCAATGATTAGATTAGCCATTGATGATGGAACACGTACATGATATGCACATTGTGCTGATTCTGTGGATACCGCAACTGGTGGGGATGTTGATGGATCAAGAGAGGGGTGGTTTGATTTTGATGCACAGAGAGGGCAAGAAGCAGCACAGCCAACTTGTTTGATTGTAGATGAAATTCCAGTATTGAATGGAGCATCGATATGTTTGCCACACCGAGTACGACAGTCAGAACAGGGAAATCCCATCACACTACTGCCTGTGTCAACGATTAAAGATTGCAATTGGGGTCGTGGGGAACCGAGGCGAACGTCAGCAAACCAATAAGCTGTTGCGTGGATTGAACCATAAAGCGGTAAAGAGACGGAGCTTGGTTTGTGCTGTTGTTGAGGCGTGACGTTTTCACCAGCAGACTTTTTGGAAAATATCCACTCCTGCATCATAATTGGTGTTCGCCCTATTGAATTGAAGAACGCGGCATTGCGATGAATCGTCCAATCTGTTGGCTCAGAATAAATTTGATAAAATGAAAGAAAAAAGATGAAGAAGAAAACGACAACATGCATGAAGAAGATGGAAAGATGCTTCATTAAGAACATCTGCTTGGAAGCCAAGCAGGATTAAAACCAATTATCAGTAAGATTTTTCACCCAATGAAAAAAGAGATACACCTGTAATTCAAACTCTCAGATACCTCTACATATATGCGCATTAGAATAACAATTAATGGCTCTCCTTCTCTGTTTGCCTTCAAACAATGCCATTCAAGTAAAAAAACGCAATTAAAAGCTCGGATTGAAGAGCAACTGATAACTCATTGAACGCTAGCCAGCAAGACGTCGCTCTCTTGCTATCACTTCAGCCAAAAACCGTATGAGAATGGTGGTGCTTGTTGTTGCTGGTCCCTCCTCAACAGTGTGAGCTGTCACTTCAGCAGGCTAAAAGCAACCAAGAAATACTTGAATGGCGATGCAATAACTTACAAATTCTGCACAGCAAAGAATTCCCTCCACAATGCCAGCCACATATGATGCACAACTGACATGGCCGATGTCCTGCACACAAAGAAATAAAACACTTAAGTGGTGAAGTTCTCTTACTTTTGGGACATTGATGTATTTGATGAGAATGAGATTGCGATCGCTGATCATGTCTGCAAAAATTAATAAGAACTGAGAAGTGACAGTTGCTTGCCTACATTCATTATCGTGCTCTTGACCCTTCAACAATTCCCCTGTATGACCAAACAAATATCTCCAACAATTTTGTGAAACAAATGTCAGGATGCTCAAGAGTCGGGTATCCCGGCGCCCATGTTTCTCACGAAAGCTCAGAAGCTCTAATACTTTCCAGCCAACACGAACACCCAATTCATGCAGACGTTCCTCTAACTGGTGACTTTGTTGCACGCCGGCCAGAGAATAGCGGACTGCCTCGGCGAACAGAAACGCCGTAAAGCTAAGGCTTACCTGAGAGAGAAAAAACAACTGACCAATGAAAACTGTCATAACGTACTTCTTGTTTTGGTCGGACTAGAGGGCGATCAAGAATCCCTTGCCGCGCTGCAGGTGGCTGCTTTAAATCACCCAGGGATCGAGGTGAAGCTGTTGAAGATAACGACGGTTTTCCCCCAGTGGATTTTGCAGTCTTCTTTGAATCTCCATAATACAACATACCAGTCAAAAAGACCTGGTTGACTGGTGCTGCGACGCTTCTGGCATATTGGATGCGACCTTCTAAATTCTACAAGTTTTTATAGTTTTTTTTCTACTATAATCAGATAATAAGTTTCGAGAAAATCAATCAAAAACAATTGGGGTTGGCGAGTTCTTTGAATCAGTAATACCCTCCATAACCACCATATCCGTAGCCGGTACGCCCGTAGCCAGTACGCCCGTAGCCATAGCCGCCACCGTAGCCACCATAGTTGCCATAGCCACCATAGTTGCCGTAACCACCACCATAGCGTCCGTAACCACCGCCGTAGCCTCCGTAACCACCGCCGTAGCCACCGTAACCACCGCCGTAGCCTCCGTATCCGCCACCATAGCCTCCGTATCCATAGCCACGGCCGTAACCGTAGCTGGGCCAAAGCGACCGAGCAGATTGGCTTGTTTCAGGTGTTTCTACTTTTCGAAGCAATCCATCTGAATGCTTGACATCATCCTGGTTTGAATCAATTGGAGCTTCCTCATGAGCGCCTAATACAACATAGAAGCAGAGGACGAGCGCTAGGAAAGAGAGCTTCATCTTGAAGTTGAGTAAAGCACACTACACTGTGGTGGGTGCCTGGATATTGGTGTCTCTGCTGCATGCAATAGAGACGTGGTGCGAGAAGATTGGTTCAGCTCGGTGCTTCCAGTCGTTACAAACAAACAAATCAATTCACCATGCACATCATAGAAAACTGAAACCATTGGAGAGATAGATTGGTTCAAAGGAGCCACAACACAACAAGCCGCCAACAAGATGCACATGAGAGTACCAGGCAAGCACGAAGCATGCTAAAATTCTGGTGGACCTGTAACTACAATATGAGTCATCTTCGCTTTTTCTTACTTTTGCTGGCTGGTCTAATTTCCACGATGAATGGCGAATGGATCACTGATGGAACTAATGGAACTTCAACTGAAGGGAACGTTTTCATCAACAATCAGGAAGAACATGACGGATCGCCACGAAATGGATTGTGGAAATTTGATGGCGGAATGACAAATGGGGATTTCTACTGGAGAGTGACTTTCAATGAATTGAAGGACCACGGCTCAGTCGGCGTGACATCATCGGATAAGTTTAAGAAAGGCTACGCAGGAAAAGGCTTGTATTATCACGGGAACCTTTCAACAGGCGGTGCCTTACTTGTTCAACAATTTGGACCTTTATTGAAAAAAGGAGATGTTGTAGGGATGCATGTCTCGATCAATAATGGAGCGATATCGGTGTACTATGACGTTAACGATCAACCCTTAGGCCTCGCTTTTGAGGTTGATGCTAGTGTCTTCAACGGACCAATTTATCCATCTGTTCAGCTATCGGGGAGTGGAAAAGCTTCGATTGAAAGAATAGGAACTTTCCCGAAACGCAATGCGCGCGTCAAGCCACATTTTGGACAAACTATTGAAGGTGACTGGAAGCTTATCTTGTCGAGCCTTCAATGCGAAAACACCACACTTTCCCTGGAACCACTTTTGAATAGCGACATCGGGAAGATCAAGATAAAGAAACAAGAGAGTTCAGATCCCTCCGTCCGTCTTTATGGCGTCCATCTTCATGTTGTCAATTTTATCAATTTCCGATGGACGCATCAAGGAGGCCGATGGGAAACATCTCCACAAGCGTCAACAATGATGATGGGTAAGCGTACAAAGTATGGGAGTTTCTATTGCTTTCACCATTTTTTGCAGGACCTCCAGAACACATGGAAGTCGAAGCATGTCTCACGAAATTGACGAATGAACCAACAGAAGTGGTCCCAGTAGAAGAAGACAAACTCAAGATTTCCAAGGGGTTGTCGTCAGCTACTTGGGTTCGCTATGACGCCACTCCGCAGCCATTTAGAGGGAATCCATTCTGAGTCTTGTATGCTCCTTTGAGTGTATTTTTACTTGCAAGTCGACATCAAATTGTTCCGAGTAAACGAGCATGATAAATTCATGAAGAACAACAATTCAGTTCACCTATGGTCAAATCACTACACTCCTAAATTGCCAGACAAGACAATTCTTGTATTATTCCACAATCACTAAGGAAGAAACGGTCATAATCGACTCTGAGTTGCCAATTGGTGGCGTTAGGTGTTTGCGATGTACAACTCTGTGTCTAGGACTGTTGCAGCACACCAAAAGGCTACGCTGCAACGTCCCCCTCAATATTGAAGTGGTTTTCAATTAATGGCGTCTCAACCATTCCGTTTTCTCTTCTTTCTCGTAATTGCTGGCCTGACACTCTCGGCTAATGCTGCTCGAGAGGCTTCCGTCGAAAGGGTTGAAAATGTATCGCCCAACACAATGAGCTTAGAGCAACGCTTGAATGGAACGGAAGATCACTTTACCAAGTGCTGATATCTTATCTCGGGAACCAAGGATTAATCCCAACATTGCAATCCTCAACATAAGAAAGAAGATTGATAATTCATCGTCATCTGTTCAAGTGTATTACGTTATCCTTCATGTTGTCAATTACATAAAATTCCGATGGACGAAACGAGATGACTCGCTTAAATGGGAAACATCTTATCAACAATCAACAAATTTAACGGGTATGTCAGTAATTACCATGTCAGTAATTATCATGTCAGTAATTATCATGTCAATTTGGTTTGATCAATTATGTTTGATGACATTTGTATTTCAATTGGTGTCTTCTCATGCAGGACTCCCCGAAGAACTGGCAGTCGAGTCGTGGTTAAAACGTTTGTTGATGGAACCAACAGAAGTGCGTCTAACGAAGGGAGATAAACTTAGGATTTCTAACAAGTTAACGTTATCTACATGGATTCGATACACGCCATTCAAAGGGAATCGATTATGATTTGATCACTCTGTTGAACTTCTACTCATTCATCTAGAGCCTTTATTAGCGCTTAACAAGGAAAGGAGTGGAACACACTTATGGACATCAAGCAAAGGGAAATTTCTTGGGTCTTTGTAGATTTGTCATTGAGGGATCATTGTTTATGGGTTTGTAGTTGAGGGATCATTGTTTATGGATTTGTAGTTGAGGGATCATTGCTTATGGATTTGTAGTTGAGGGATCATTGGTTATGGATTTGTCATTGAGGGATCATTGCTTATGGATTTGTCATTGAGGGATCATTGCTTATGGATTTGTAATTGCTTATGGATTTGTGATTGAGGGATCATTGTTTATGGATTTGTAATCAAGGGATCGTTGTTTATGGATTTGTGATTGAGGGATCATTGCTTATGGATTTGTAATCAAGGGATCGTTGTTTATGGATTTGTCATTGAGGGATCATTGCTTATGGATTTGTAATCAAGGGATCGTTGTTTATGGATTTGTCATTGAGGGATCATTGCTTATGGATTTGTAATCAAGGGATCGTTGTTTATGGATTTGTCATTGAGGGATCATTGCTTATGGATTTGTAATCAAGGGATCGTTGTTTATGGATTTGTCATTGAGGGATCATTATTTGAACATTTAATAACAATTGCAAAAACGCTACACGGTCTACGATCATCTTAGATCTTCACTCCCTGTGTTGGACTTTCCACAGTTGACCGAACTATTCTGTGGAGTCCGGATGCTAGACACCCGGCCTACACCGAGCCAGGACAGTAGGGGGAACCCTCCCATGATTGTCATCGTAGCTGTCCATTTGAGATCGTACGTCCACCAGAGCGTTTTGACAGAAAACGCTCAAACTGTGGTCTTTGTAATGCAGACGCTCCAGAACCTTGCATGTCCCAAACACGTGGAATTGTAACGATTGGGTAAATCCTGCTCTCGGCAACCTTTACAGTCACACGTCAAGCATTAGTTTGCGAGTGAATCTGTAAAAACGAGACTGCGTACACCAAACGGTTCATAGAACTTAATGTGAGAGCTACGCTTGCATATATCGCTTCAAAGCAATATGTTGTGCAAGTTAAGCGATTCGTCGCAACAATTAAATGTTGCAATTACGAAGTACTAATGCACGACTTCATTCTATATTCATCTATTCCGATAGATTCAACTCTTTCTTAGCACGACTTCATTCTATATTCATCTATTCCGATAGATTCAACTCTTTCTTAGTTCTGTCGAGGTTTCTATCGAAACATCTCCAAATCAAAGAGGTCTGTAACTATTACCAGTGTCTTGTGATGATGTGTTATTACTCCATAGTTCTCATTGAGGCTTGATGATAATTTGGTAACTATTGAATAAGAAACATGCCCTATGCAACAGAGGAGAGTCCAGATATCCATCAGTTTTTTCGAAAGCAGCTCATGCTTCATTTTGTACCTTTCCATTTTTTGTATGGATTAATTAGGATGTGAGTGGTTTTGAAGTAGCCTTTTATTCTTTACACTTTTTGCGCCATCAATCAAACCTCGTTATGGGAGGCAGAGCTCTTTGAATTTCTATGACACTGCAGTATGAAGTGTAATCCTCACTGAAGGGGCCATTCAATCCGAACAATCAACATTGCCCGAAACAAATAGGTGTGATTTGTGGACTCAACACATTGATGAATCTATGTTCTTCGAATTAAGCCGACCGTATTTCCTGATTTATCAAAAATATCCATGAAGAGATTTCGTTAATATCTCGTGACTAGATCACAAATCAATTGAATTCCACTGTGCTTCCTTCAATCTAAGTGTTCTACATGAGGGGCTTCCCTTACAAGCTTCCACCAAAAATGAACGAGAGTCAAAGAACTAAGTTATTGAATTCCAAACAATTGCTATTGAAACCACCAGCTGATGACTTCGACAAAGTTGTTTCATTGGATTGGAAACAAACAGACGCATCTTGGAATAATAAATGGGACGTTAATTCGCAGGATTCCATCAAGTCAGAATCACTTAAGCAGAAGTTCGCAGAAGATATTGGCCCAACCCACAGATTGTCTTGGATTGAAGTCAAAGATCAACATAATGGAGTGAGTTGCTATAAAAATGAAGTCAAAGATCAACATACTGAAGGAGCTTGCTATAAAAATAAAGAATCAAACGAGCCTTGAATCCAAAATCTCTGATGCCCTTTGAAACACTTGAGCCGCAGTGGGACAGTCTGATGGACTTTCTCGAACCACAAAATCGAAAAAGTCAGCAACATTTCGGTTAAATGTTCCTTCAGCCTCAATACGACTGAAAAAAAACAAATTGCAGACCTTTGCGATCATTTCACCAAACTGAAACATTTCTGACTGCTGAGTGTACTTCTCATCAACAAGCGTATAATCTGACCACTCCGCCAACTCCACAGGATCTTCGACTTCTAGGGATTTTCGACAGAACTCAAAATCAAGAAGAACGAAGCGGACGGATCGATCAGGAAGCGTTTTTTTGCGCACGTTTGCCCATCGGACGTCCATATGTAACAATCCCCGTCCATGCAGAAGGCGGATGCAATTAGCGATGTCCTTTGCTGCCTGCATCGCTTCGACTGCATTGGTGGGAATGCCAACGGAATCAATGAAGTCCATCTCAACAACCAAATAATTGCCTGGAGCAGGTTCAATAGATGCTGGTTGGAAAAACTGCTGTACTTGTTCGTGAGTCCATCGTTGCAAATCCCCTACCCGCTGAAGAAAGACATCAGGATTATCCCTAGCAATTTGATAAGCCTCTGTGATAGCTTCAACATCCGATTCAATAGGTTCATCATCCGATGCTTCCCGTTCCATTGTGACTTTAACAATTCGCTCCCCCCGTAGAATGATGGACTTGTGCGAAGCATGTTCCAAATCACATCCAGTGTATCGATAAGCTGCAGGGATCATATGGTGCAATATGTAGCGGCACAATTGGACGATGACAGAACAGGGCCTCCGCTTGAAGTTTCTTGGGTTGAAGCTATAAAACTCAATGGGAGGACGATCGGTGTTGTTGTTCGGGTGGCAGAGTTTGAATTTTATCGTGTCTCCTGAAACGGCGCAGCTTAGAAACTCATGCTTGACTTTTGCAAGGTAATGATCAAGTTGTCCCTCTGGCCTTGGAATGTCACGCACAGCAACCTTGTCTTCTCTCAAGAAAATAAGGTAGCCGGAAAGAAATAATGCCCCATCTGAAGGATATCGAGTCCCTTGCACCCTGCAAAACACAAAATAGATAAAATATACTAAAGACAAACACAGATGACTCACGACGTTTGGTCTTTTTGACTGTCGAGTTTGGTACCTAGCAAACCCAGCAAGATACTGATGGGGTCAGTTGTCACGGCACTATACAATGGTGACATTTGCAGTTCACTCAGCCAGGAATGTCTCGGATTCTTATTTCGGAAGCCTATCATTGGTTTCAGCATTTCATACAGAGACGATTCCCCATGTAAACGAAGGAACGGCAACTCCACACAGAGATCTTCTAACAATGGACTTGGGTCCAGTAGTTGGAGACCATCTGGACTCATCAACTCGAGAGGCTGTCTTAATAATCTCTCGACCGTTGATACAGAAACATCATACTTTTCCCGTCTATGGAGGTGATTTTCCAGAAGCTCGTTTTCTGGATGCTGCTTCCGTAAATACGTCAGCTTCAAGCTCACAGGAGCGACACTTCTGAAAACAGTTAATGGGTCGTCGTAGTTGATGCTTTCGTCAAATTGGAGAAGTTGTCGCTCAAGAGTTTGACGATCCATCTGAAACAAATAATTTTAGAACCGATTCAGAGAAATGGTTGTATGATTCTTAAGACCGGAGAGAGTGGGAACAGTTTGATAAGGTTCAAGAGAGAAAAGTGTTAGAGTTGATCCTATTTATTATCTAGTTGTCCGTACCTGGGACACTTTTCTATTTTTGTACTGGTCCGTCATCGCACAACATAAAAACGACAGCGAATTAGACGTTTTAACAAAAGTCGAGACGACTCCAAGGACTGCAGCCAGACTTCTCACCAGTCCCTCATCAGTCTGTTCCGCGAAACAACACCAGCTCATTTTTTGGATCACGGAATCTTTTGCAAATCGAAATTCAAGGTTCCATCGGAGTTCAAGTCTTCCGCTTCCATCTTCTGCAACCACAACCAGCATTCCAGAAGATCAGCAACTTCAAAGTATTTTGTATTTTGATAGTGAACATCAACACATCACTCCAGCTTTCCAGCGATCTGCTTCCTCATCATCCTCCAGCAATAGAAGTTCTGCCACCCCATCGAGTAGCTTCGTATTCTGCATCAGTTTCATCAGACATGTCCGGCAGTGCGTTAATTCCCGCGTCATTCGTCAAATTATCTGACGACAATTAGGCATCCTATAAAAGGGCCCTACGAGCTTTGTTCGAGGCTCACGTCTTAACAAAGTATCTCGATAACGACATTTTTCTTTGGATGGAGCAGCATGAAAATATTCTGAGCAATTCTACACTCTTGACACTGGCACCAAGCACTCACGGTCGAAATCTACACGGTCATGAAATAATGATAGTGAAAATTTAATCGGTCTTCAGTGCTAGTTCATAAATATCTTGAGATTTGAAAGTCCTCATCTTCAGAGCGGTCAAGATCAGAATAGCACAAGAAGTTAAGGAAACTTCATCAATTGTTATAGATCGGTCTTACCACATTATGAAAATTAGATTTCAATACCGCAGTCAAAAATTCATGACAAATAGATACTCTTGATCTTGACATGTAGAAGTCGAACCATAGTCATTCCCTTCTCAGGGCGAAGCATACCAACGAGCTAGAAGTTATTCCTAGGATGCAAGCGATCATTACACGTTACCGTTGAGATCTAAGACTTCTCTGAAAGAATTGTGATTTCTTCACCTTCGTGATATAAGTATTCTCAATAAAGAGGGTTGTCGCTGCTGCCAGTCGATTGTAGTGAAGATATCGGAACAGAAGGAGTTGTCGGATGAATTTGAATTGTTGGACCGTGGACAATGTTTCGCAACGTGGTTTCCACATGTTTAACGTCAAGGTCGAATTGACTTCGTTCGTTTTCGGCTTCATCAAGTTGAAATCGTTTCTTTGAAGTTTTGTTAATTTCATCCATGGAGAGCATAAGAACAATCCGTTGCAGCTGGTGAGGCGTTTCATCGTTAAGAATTTCACTCGATTCAATAGTATTTTCATTAGTGTTGACTTTCAGTCACAGGTGGCAGCTACAATCTCTCTTCTTAGGAAGTGTGTGCATCACGTTCACCCCGTAGTTTCTTTCATCTTCTACTGACTTGTCGGCCGAAAAAAGGCCGCTTGCTTTTTTTGTTTCTTATGTGGTCTTGTGGGGCAGGTGGAGGCCAGCAGCAATGTGGAGACAATACTGTTGCGTCTGTAGATGGTCCTCAGTTCCAATAAACGGTATGCAACTTTACGAGTGATACTAACAACTGATGTTGGGGTTGTAGGTGACCAATCAAAGCTTTCCCGGATAAATGGAAAATATACATAATATTCTATTACTACACACAGCAATCATTTTGTATGGGCCATTTGTTATTCCGAGGCTCATCACATTATAGCGGTAAATCTGGATTATATTCTCCATTGACCTAAGGATGATTAATGCGAAACCTTGGAATTGTGGTTCACTCAAAAACTCGAAGGTTGTAAGATTTCGCTAATTCCAGGAACTGCTGGTTGGCAGTGAGGGACAGTTGCTTTGTGGTTTTCTTAGCTGCTGGGCTCAGAAAGGTGAAGCTCTGGGCACATGATGCCATGCTGCAGGCACCCCAGAGCACATCCTTCTCCTTTGAGGAGAAACACTTCCATCCTGCCATGACGAACTGAGGGTAGTTCAACACTAGCGGGGTCGCGGACGGTGGTACTTGCTAATTGCCTCAAACCCATTTGTAGGAGGAATCGATTTGCAATCCTGTGATTGTAGGACCGTTGGATGCGATGTCTTCTGCTTTTTGTGAGAATACATTGAAGGACCTTCCGCTTCTATTGGTCTTATTGGTTACCAATTGGTGTCGACCGTATCGGTGAGTCATAACCTGCACCAATCTGCTAGTGGCGATCCTGCCATCGCAATATACACTCAGCCAATGAATCAAAAGCGAAAATTGAGGATTGCTCCTCAAGATTTTGGTCTTCCGACGTATAGCATTGACTTTGTTGATGGAATTTTTCTTTTTGAAACAGTTGGTCTATGCAAACATCCGTTCTGTAACGAGTAAGACCGTTTATGATTTTGCGATAGTTGGCTCTATGAAAACTTTTCGGGATGCATTCTTGGAGTACAACTGATCCTTGTAGTGTACCAATTCTTTGCCCGCTTCTCTTTTGAAAACACCGCACACTCAGCGCCATTAATCCTAGCCACATGACCTAGAAATGTACAAGTGGCTCCCGTTGAGGTTCAAAGCCATTAGGTCCATTACTGTACATTGAAGATGCCAGGAAGGCTGATAAAATGGCCACCATGAAGATGGTCCAAGTCCTAACTGAGGAAGTAAAGGTCTTCCAATTCATCCACAGAAAGCAAGACGTGCTGAGAATCACATTGAAGATGAAAAAGTTCATGCCATTAAACAGACGTGAGCTCATTTCGTGGAGATTAACGAATCTTTAATCTCTGTAATACGTACTCCCTCCTCAGAGGTTTTTGGGGAACCAGATTCCACATCACGAAGACGTGTGTCGTTGGAATCCGGCGTCCGATTCTGTTGGGAATGGGCGTTGGTCGGCAGACTTGTCTTGGATTCCAAGACCATCGTGCATTCTTGAATATCCTTAATAGCAGATTCGAACAACTTTAGAAGGGTTTCTGCTGGATTGGTTCCCTCGGTTTCGTCGTTAATTTTATTTCCGTCCTTGACTTGAGAGGTCGGCTTTCGTCCGGGAGGGGAGTCTCCGGCCGAATGTAGTCCATGTTAATCATTGTCCAATCGACTTTCTGATCATTCGGGTCCTTCAGAGTCATCGGTAGCGCTGAACCATGTGAATTCATGGCCATTGTCGAGGTGATCCACACCAAACGAATCACGGTTGACCTAGCGTGCATCCTCGTAGATCGTATGGGTAGGAAGATAAAAACTGTCTGTGCGGTTGAGATCAAAATTTACGATAAAAATTCAAGCCAAGAACCAAAATGGAAAATACGAAAAAACGTACTAAACGTGGTGAGAATGCTAAAGATAGATGGGTGTTGCGTAGCTATAATCTGGCTACTGTCAGGCTATCCGAAGCGGAAAAAAGTGAAGACAGACTAGGGGTGAAGAAGTGAAGGCGTCTTGTTGGGCACTGGTGTGCCTTTGTCCCGAAGCGTGCAATTTTGCGTTTTTAAGTTGTTAGCTTGATCCTAACAACGACACCATCGGGGTTCCTCCCCACATCTTCGACAATATATCGTCCATCGGTCTCGTGGGCTCCGAGAACGGGGAGGAGAACGGGGAGGAGAACGGTATCGCTCTTCATGATTACGACGGGGAGGCTCTTGGTATGACGAGAGAGTCCTTGGTGGCGAAAATCTTGCATTCCGTGGTGGGGTAGTCCTTGGTGGCGAAAATCTTGCATTCCGTGGTGGGGTAGTCTCTCTGGTCCTCGAGTCGCAGACTATTTGTCGAAGTTTTACCTCCTTGACTATGCTGGGCGGTTTCACGCAATCCGGTGGTGGTCGCAAGGGAGCCGAGGCACGTCCGGATGGCGAAACTTGCGTATTCCATCCAATTGTTCCATGCTGATGGACGCTCTTCGTTCCCTCCTCCCTTTTGTTTGGTTTTTCCAACCAAGCGGGAGTTCTTGGGAGTCTTCCGTGCTCGTCCAAGAACTGGTAGCAGTTGAACTTCGTCCAACGGATGCTGCGTGCCAAGACACGAAAGTCCCGCGCGAAGGAACTGGCCACTTTGGACCATTGAGGGACGAAGGCCCACGAGAGGACGTCCTTGTCATATCCCGCGTTGGGGGGTACTGGATCTCCCAAGCGGTGAATTTCTGCTTCAGTTAAGACTAACTGGAGCCGTCCTAGCGTTGTTTGGTCCTTATTTCTTGTCGTTGTTTTTCTCAAAGCCGGGGCGTTGATGCGGAATTCCTTTCGACATTCAAACGCTTCTTGAAGTTCAGCATGAAAGTCCGAAAGCCGGCTCACGAGGTACCCATTGTTCATATCCTTAAAAGGGTCCACGGGCGTTGTAATCTCGAAGATGAATGGTCCTCGGTCATGAATCAACGGGGGCATACAAACTGACAAAGGCCAGTGTAACGTGCCTAGCATTGCCAATGAAATGCGCTGTCCATATTACCGCAACGCAAACATTTCCGGTCCGCGATTGCGCCTTAACAACATCCACCGCGGGAAGTGAAAAGACTCCAACGGGCGCATGATGAGCGGTTGAGGTCCTTTCCCTTCTGGGTCCTTTTGTAGGCGTTCTGCGGTTTCCCTAACGCCCGTTCCCGGGATTCCTGTCATCCCGTCCCGGTCATGCTGGAGGAATTGCTCCGCCATGTCGACGTTCTTTACCCAATCATTGGGCTGACCGTGCGCCGCTGTCCCCGTTGCAGAATTATCCCATATTCGGGAGAAAGCCGTCCGTGAAATTCGTTTCGCGCATAATTGATGATGATAATAGGTCAAGTCGTCGACAGGAGGTCCGTACGGTCGTGGTACAGGGTATGCCTCGTCCTGTTCTTGGCAGTCCAAAGGTCGTAAGAAGTCGTGTTCCGCGTCGGTCCAGAAGATGGAATAGTGCTTGGGCTCGAATGGAATCCTCAAACTACTATGCTCGTCCAGCCAGTTTGAGCGGCATCCCACTTGAGACGGTGGGTACGGGAGTCCTTCGTATAGCGACTCGATGCCTTTCGGGCTGAAATAGTCCAAAATCGCCCTGATTTGCTCAGGCACGTTCGACGGTTGGTTTTGACGAACGCGGGGGCGGTAATGAATCGGGATCATTCACTGAAGCGACCGTTGTCTCGGTGAGGAGAATCAAGTCCTTTGGATAATCTTTGTCCTTCAGCATCTCCAACGTCTGGAGCATCGCCAGAAGGTTGGATCTCTCGGGAGAGAGGGTGGTGACCTGACTTTGGCTAATAAAGATTGAACGTGCATTTGGAAGGGCTACGGCGAATCCGAAAGTTTTGAAAGTCCGAATATCTTATAATATGAAGAAAATAGCCCACTAGTCTCTCTCCGCAGATTTCTGTCAACATCATTACACGTGCTGGGCTGCGTAACAACAGTGTTTGCGCCCCGACTGGCCGAAATTGTTGACTGGCCGGCAAGGGGATCGCACCGCAAAGGTCCAACTCTGGCACTTCAGTGTTGTGAAAACAACACGAAATGAAAGAGCCTGCAGCACGTGTGCAGGAGAAGAAACGCGGAGAATGGTAAAAACCGTACAGGTAATAAAATCGCGTCAGGAACGCGAAACGGGCAACGTGCAAGAGGAGGAAAGGGGCATCCATAGAGTGAGTGGTCGGGTTTTTAATTAGTTGGTCAATTTATTGTCATGTTCCTGTCTGAGTGTCGGTTTGCCTGCCTTTTCTACGTGCCTTCCTCATGTTGTTGATTCATGCCAGTGCAACTTCCAGCACCAGAGATTGTGTCTCACTAAAAGCGGCCTTACAACAATACTACGGCACAAGAATCCCGATCAGTGAGTCAGAGAACACCATCCATAGAGTGAGCCATCCATCGAGTCAGTCAGAGAACATAGAGAACATCATCATCCATAGAGTGAGTCAGAGAACATAGAGAACATCATCATCCATAGAATGAGTCAGAGAACCAAGCTTTCCCTTTCATGTTGAGCTCCTGATATCTCTCAAATTTTTGAGTCATCAGGTCCTTTATCGCTTGTTGATTGGAATTCATTTTTATCAGCAAAAATTGCCGCGGAAATCAAAGGTCGACGGAGTTGATTTGGGTGCCAGTAATGCTGAAGGTTAGCAGTTGTTTGTCCCATGCAAACAAAACGGATGCATGTGGGCTCAAACCATTCCTGGAGGAACGTATGGCCTTGGGCGTCGAAAACGCCACTTCTTTATTCCTTTTTTGAGCAGACAAACGCCTTCATCTTTCTTCGGCTTTCCGGCCTCCTTTTTGCAACTGCTGGTGATCTCCACGCCCATCCTTTGTTCCGTATTGCCCGTGCCAAGCGATCTAAAGAGAAAGAGAAGGTGCGGAACATCTGGAGGGCTACGGATAAAATTCCCCTTAGAATTTTATCCATCCAAGCTCCTCCTTCTTCCCTTACGTCCTGTGATGTTCCCATTTTTTTCGTCCCAGGCTGAAGATTTCGACAAGAGAATCTTTTTCCAATTCTCCATAAGATTAGTCGTGCATTTTTTTCTTTTGTACTGTGATTTTTCTGGGTTGGTCCTTGTTAAGGGGTTCAAGTGCTAGATTGTAACAGAACACGTTCACCCATAGTAGTTTCCGCCAACAAGCACTCGGACTAGCAAGCCGCATCGTCGAAATCACACCAACACTCCCACCTACGAGCACTGGCCTTCACCTTATTTTCCTCTTTCGGGATCATTGCCGCAGTGGCCTTACTGTGTACGGCTGCAAAGAACCTCCCACCAGATGATGGTGACTCCGACCTTGAGATAACTGGAGTGATCTGTAAACTCCGCACATCTCCTGAAACTACTAAGGGGAGTGAATATCAGAACTAGTCTTCGATATGAAGACTATTTATTGGAGCTCATGGGGTATTCCCTAAGGTATTACACTTATCTCTTGGTCTTCGTTAGTGGAAGTTGAGCAGTAGCTTCTTCCCCCTTACACTAAGGCAAAGTCTTCCGACAAGCCAGAACTAGGCTCATCTTGCGTCAAGATCTGTGCTTTCTAAAAGGGAAAGCGAACATGATCTAATGAACACTCCTAAAAAGGGATATGCATCTTCAGTGCATTGGTACTTCATGTCTTCTTTCGCTAAGAACATGATCAATTCCTGCTTCCTGAAAGTCTCAGCAGGAATTAGAAGACATGTGGCATTGGATACAAGAGGTGATGACCTCTCAAGTGAAGCTATACATCCTCGTTAACAAGCGCAGAGGAAGATGTAAGCATCTATATTTGATACCTCATGACCTTTTGGGGTCAAATGAAAGAACAAGGAACTCTTCGGGATACCGAAGGATGTATGCACATATCTTATCAAGGAGAGTTGTCAGGGCTGTAACACGCACTCCACGGACTCTTCGATGGTTGAATCACTCCTGCCTCCAACATTGAATCCAGCTGCTTATTCATCTCCGCCTCCAATTCGGGGTGTCAGGTTGATTTGATTTTTGGTCCTCCTCGTGAGATTTCCAAAAATCGGTGACAATGGCCGTCCGCCAACGCCAGACCAGGAGATTAGAGCATAAACTCCCACAATAGCCATTATCGTCACCATAAGATCGAAGACACCTCTGGTGGTAGGTAGGTACGTGATTGTATCATTCCATCCCGATAAGACTTCGGTCCTCAAACTTCGAAGTAAAGCTTTCAACACTTTGGTCCCTGCTAGCACGGTAAAAGCAATGATGGTCCCCTTTATTGTCCATATCTTGATCCTTGCAAAAAGGTCCGTCCAGTAAACACACATTGCGAAGATACCAGCGATTGACAAATAAATGAAGAACTGAACAATTTCGTTACCGACAATTTTCTCGCACGTCCTCATCCATGTTTGAAAAGTCGAAAGGAATGTTTGGTCCTTGATTATTTCTGTCGTTTGGTCCTTTTCTTCATCCGTTGAGGCTGTTGGTCCATGTTCTTCCTTAATGTTGATGTCTTCCACGTCCGTTGTTGTCTTAGTCCGATGTTCTTCTACTCTTGAAGGTTCTTCAACTACGGTTGTCTCCTTGGGGTCCTTGGTTACTTCACGATTGGTCATTAACTTGTTGACATTCGCTCGATTCGGTTGTAAATTCTTCAATTCCTCCAACATTTCCGACAATTGCGTTAGCACGTCAGGGTCCATTGTTTTGTTGTTGATTTTTCTCTTCTTTTCATCCCCTCTCTGAATTTTCGCGGTAGTTTCCGGTTGCTGCAGTGATTTTTGGCCCGTAGCAAAAATCCCATTTTGATCCGTAGTTTTGCAGAACGAGTTTTCTTCGATAGCTCTAACAGATCCTCCATCACTTGTCTTAGAGCTCATGAACAACAGGGTCCATATCAAATACTTCGTCAAGAAATTCATTTTCAAATGTTGATTGTTGATATCGACAGTCGAGAAAACAAGGTAGTCAATTCTTTGATTGATGAAAAACAATAAAAACTAGTGATATTTGTAGAATTACAAATAGACCTATCCAACTTTCTTAAGAAAAACTCAGACTCTTCTCTTGATTTCAATGGTCCAAGCCCTCACCCTAGAAATTATAAAAGAAACTATTAATAAACAAATTATATAAAATAACT
>NW_026578295.1:0-30365 GCF_029603195.1 Condylostylus longicornis | reverse complement strand
ATTCAAAGTGCTGTAAAAGCATATCAACAGCAAACCCGTTCAACAGCGCAAATTCAATCCGTTGAAGATATGAGGCGTTTCGTGGATCAATATCCTGAATTCAGAAAATTATCCGGGAATGTCTCCAAACACGTTGCCCTTGTTCACGAAATCAGCAGACTCGTTGAAATGAATGCATTGCTTGATGTGTCCTTGTTAGAACAACAACTTGTTTGTTCAGACAATAGAACAGAGCATCTGAAATCTCTCTTGGATCGTGTTAGAAGTCCGACTATTCCGAAATTTGAGAAACTCCGATTGGTTTTACTTTATGCCCTCCACTACGAAAATGATCCCTATCTTCCAAATTTGAAGGATGAGCTTCGCAAGTCTGGGATCGATGATAGCCAGGTGGAAATTGTTGATGCTCTTTTGAGTCACGCTGGTTCAAGCTCTAGAGGATCAGAATTATTTCAGAAAAAGGATCTTTTACAAATTGCAAGAAATGTTGTTCAGCGAGGATTCAAAAGCGCCCCAAATGCCTACGCACAACATGTTCCGTTTTTAGCAACTCTTGTTGAATCACTGATAAAGGGAAGAGTCAAAGAAACTCAGTACTCATTCATTCCAAACACGACGGCAACGTACCAGGCTATGGGACGGTTTTCCGGGGCATCAAGTTCGACGGATCATCCCTCTGAGATCATTGTTTTTGTGGTTGGTGGTGCAACATTTGAAGAAGCATGCACATTACACCAATTAGCTGCTCAGCATAACATTCGCATCGTTCTTGGAGGAACGACAATTCATAATTCAAAGACATTTTTGGCGGATGTTGCGCAGTTGAACAAGTCGGCTCATCAGCCACGTCGACCTGGACTCACTTCCTGGGATGCGAATGAAGCTCAGCGTTCTGATTCCTGCTCCATTCCAATAGATCTTTCTGGACAAGAAATGGTGCCAATTAATGCTTTTTCGAGCAAACCTGTGTTGAGTACTCGCGAAGCAGAACTAGCACTGAAGCAGGAATTTTTACGACAGAAGTGGTGAACTTTGTAATACATGCTTTTGTTAACAAGCTCAACGCCATCCCTTCTTCATCTTCTTAATTTTTCCCCTCTTCTGAATTTTGTTTAAGAACCCAAAGGAAGGTCACAACCATTTGCGTTGTCTATTTTGTAATGAAATTCTTTTCTATGCATTTTAATGGTGGCATCAGGAAGGCAAATTCTTCGGGGAGGGTTGATGATCGGCCTGTTGCTGAAGGGACCGAAACCCTCAAGCGGTTCAGTGCTTGGCCGCAACTTATCCTCTTCTTTTTTCTGCAGGCAATTATTGTAGGAGGAAGTGACGCTATTACAAAATTCGAGGGGTTCCGGCCAACACCAATATCAACAGCTATTGTGGTCTATGCCATTGCCAATTTGACCTTTTTTATTGTCCCAAAAGCGAATCATTTCTTCGGTCAGGCATTTGCAATGGCGCTACCCGGCTTCACGTTCTCAACGTTCACAGTGGCCAGCCGTTTGCTTCCCGTTGAAGTTTGGAATTTTGGTGCAGACATCCTCGTCGGGTGTGTCGTGCAGATGGGAGGAGCACTGTTCAACGTCACCCTCCTCTCACTCCAGGCCTCCTACTGCCCATCTTACCTGAAAGCATACGTCTTCGGTGCAAGTATTTTGTGTTTGCAACTGTTAGACATTGCCTCTCTCGCCTTGAGAAACGCAACCATTGACAAAGATCCCAATGACATGACGTTAAATGACCCAGTGATTATTTTCTGCATTGCGGGAGTGATGGTTTCAGCCTCGGTAGGCCTGAATCTTTTGCCGTATCTATTTGGTTTCTGTAGGTCTTCAGCCTTTTCTTCACTCTCCATCCAAGTAGAATTGCGCAGGGGAATGGAACCCCAGTCCAATTTATCCTCTATAAAAATACTTCGATGGCTGCAACCATACGGCGGCTGTTCTGGCTTCCTTTCCAATCAAAGGGGCTCCTGTGCTTCATTCCGTTGCTTCTGATGCGAAATAGTATTACTTCGCTCCAAGCAACGTTATTAGCCCAACGAACTCACTCGTTGGATTCTTTCATTTCCTACTTTTCGATCTTGTTTGGGGGACGAATGGCAGGAGTGTTATTGTTCACTCTTGCTGCTGATGGATTGAGTTGCGGTCCACGCAAGACTGAGAAACTACATGAGAATGTTTGTCATCTAGAATGTCCCAATACTGAAGGACGACGTCATCCAATAATGAAATCGTGTCATATGAGGTTCGGGAGACCTTCGACACTCGATCCTCATCATCGAATTTTGCAAGCCTGGTTTGTCGTTTTCGTTTCTTTTCTTTTGTTTGTTTTATGTGGGACGCCAATCCGCCAGTCTTCGAATTTTTCATTTGCAAGTTTTGGTGCGATCGATTCCTTTTTTTTAGGAGGTCTAAGCGCAACCACTGAAATGATTGGTAAGACAACAACAGAAGGCATAGAGGATATACATAACAGATCAACCGCGTTATGCATGTTCATTGTTCTTGTTTTCAGCGTTTTGGTTTACCGCTCAAATTATCGGTCCGAGGTTCACTCTCGGAATTTACTTGTTCACATTTTATAGTTTTCTCGAGTCAATATCAACAGTCACCCAAGTCACAATCTTAAGCTCCCTTTCAAATGCGCTCCAGCAAATCATCGTTCTCATGATTCTCATCGGAGTGGCGCTTCTAATCGCTCTTTTCGGTATTTGCAAATATGCAGCAGCAGAACTCGCTGGTGTTCATGGCTCCAGTCTCTACGATCCCTTCTGTACGCCAAACCCTTTCGAAAATCCAACGTGTGACCGACATCATCCTTCCGACAATAGTCCAACAACCATTAAAGATATTCTCCGATGCTGTTGTCTCTTTCCGTCTTGGTTGGGGTCCCCAAAGGATTACGAGCAGGCCACTCCACGCGATGTCTTACTCGAGTGGATGTTCCCACCCATCCACCCAGTGTCGCCCTTTATCTCTTGTCCTTCCAATGGCAATGGCGTTAACTCTCGGTCACCGCGCCGTGCGGAACAGCGGTCGGCGGAGCCCCCTGTTTCTCCGCACTCCGATATCAAACATCCAACGGACGGTCCGATCTATCTAAAATGGCCACCCCACTTCAGAAAAAACAAGAGCTCGTTTCTAGGAAGCGAGTTTTTGACGCAAGACAGTGCCGCTCATCGCAGTTTCCGTTATTTAGTCTCTGATCTTGCGAATTCATCGCTGGGACAAATTATGACACCGAGACCTCTCAGCGCTCGACGTCGTCACGCTGATTCCAGAGAAACGGTTGAACGTCTCAATCTTTCGCAAATCAAAGGCTTTCAATCGGAACGAAGTTCTCGCCCTGACAGCTATCGTTCACTCCTTGACAGCCGCTCATTCAAGCAGAATATAAGCTCATCTGAAGACAACCTCCTCGAAGACGAAAGCGTTAGTAACGGGAGTGACACGAATAAGACTGAGATACCAACTCCTTGGGACAGCGTTGAAGCGGTCACGGATGATGCTGCAGACGATGAAAGCTCAGGAACAGCAAGATGGAAAAGATACACAAATTTTTTCAATCGAAGACAAACACAGACTCCCCCACTTCTTCATCGGGTTTTCGACAATATAGTCAAATTTGGCGATGGATTTGATGATTTTTATAGAGCGAGATCCGGTAGAGAATCGGGAAAAACAATCGACTCCCTTTATAAATAGATTTTAGAAATACTTTGAGCAACTTGAAAGAAAGCAACCTTTTTAAGGAGTCAACAAGCTGTTTAAGGTGAGTGGAAGTCAGCAACCCCCCAAGGAGAGAAGGCTTAATCGAGAGTACTGCTTGATTTGAAGTTAAACATTTGTAATACATCATAAACGCGTAAGAGCAAACTCAGCGAATGTTTAAAGGAGCGGACGGAAAGGAAAACCAAGTTTGATATTCTCCGATAGTAATTTGGAACAAGTAAAGACACATCAACACGATAAATTCGAGGAGCCTGGAAGAGACCTTCGTCTTCGGGTCATGTGCGTTCCAAGGCGTCGCACCACTCCATGGAAAAAATGAGTGCCACTTGGCGAAGAAGAAGGTTTGGAATTTGATTCGCATGATGTTGCGAGACGATTCAAGAGAGGTTGAGAAGATCCACTGCTTCGTTGAGTTTCATCAGAGCCTTCATTTCGAATACTCCAAAATGTTTGGCGGTATCCAATTTCTGGTTGGGAGGGACAACGTTCTACTTCTACATCATTTTTCTTTTCAAAAAGCATTCTCCATCGGGATGCATCGCGTGACGTTAAACTCGAGCGAGTTGAATCCTTTCCCTCAGAAAATCCATCCGGATGAGTTGAAGGAGAAGAAAGTTTGACGTCCTCCAAATTTGTGGGTTGTTCTTCTAGTTTATCTACAGATGAGACATAGACGATTGTCTCTCTTTCTTATGACTTACTTGTCGTTGCCTCTTGAAGTTTTTGTGAATTACGATTTCGCTTAAAACGAGAATTATATCTTAAAAACAAACTCACTCGTCGTCGTTTATTGCTAGAAAATGAAGGCTGTTTGTCGCTCTTGGAGATTTTATCTTTGAATACTCCCCTTCTACTTCGAGCTCCACCAAATGATTGGCTGCTCACAGATGGAGGCGCTTGCAATCCAGATTCAACACGTTGAACTGATTCTAGCTTAGACTCTAAAAGAAATGAACATGAGTCGATCAGTCCATCTCCATCGATGCTCCCACCCTTGAAGCGTCGTTTCCTCTCCTGCAGGTATCCACGTTTTAACTTCAAACCCGGTCGACGAGGTCGTGGCATCTTGCGAGTTTCCTTCCGTCCTTCATTACTCAGACAATCCAGCGAGTCGCGATACTTGACGACAATCTGAAGATCTTTGCTGTTTGCTGCATCAGGGAGATTTTTCAATCTGGGAAGGTTTTCTTCCCTTCGTCCACAATCAAAGTCAATAATCTTCTGCTTTGAAAATCCCTCCAATTCATTCGACAACTGGAGCGAGTCCGTTGAAGGGTCAAGACGAGCCAATTGAATACTGCTACCACAGGAATATCGTCGATGTGGCGAGTGCAATGATTTCTTCAACGGAGCGAATCCAGGCGCATGAAAAGTGTGAAACCTGTCTTGTTGACGGGAAAAAAGCTCTCCACCAACTCTGGAAATGGCGCTCGAATTTGGGACTTCCCATGATGTGCTGGCTGGTCCAGACCGCGTCGTGTAGCCTAGGGTGTTATGAGATATTTTTTCGTCTGAAGTCTTGGGACAGGGAGTGATTGCGAGCATGAAGTTAAACGTCTCATATGACAATTGTTCTGAGATGCAATCAAAACATTTGCAATCTTCATCAGATTTGGTTGATCCAACAAGAGTATCGCTTGAATGACACATTTCACTTCTCATCGATAAACTATTCTGGAAAACAATGAAGAGGAGTAAAACACTGAAAGGCAGAGAGTCTTGACTAACACTGACGATTTTGGGACTCACACGAGAGAAAGGAAGCATTCCTTTGACGCGCGACGAGATCGCGTGAACTGTAAACCGGAACGCTAACATTGGACTGCCGGATTCGGTCATAGACACGCCGATCAAATCTCCAGATTGCAGGGGGTGTGTCCCAGTGGGAGGAAGAATTCTAAGAGACACAGTCGAAAACATCAATTGATGATACTAACTATCAAGTGAGAATTCCTACTTACTTTCCATTGAGATACGTTCCATTTGCAGATCCAAGATCAACAATAGAAAATCGTGCCTCCCCTAATTGAAGATCTTCGTAATGCCAACAAACGCAACAATGACGACGACTGAACCATTTTCGAGCTTGTGGAGGAATTCCATCAAGCCTGACACAAACAAATAAACAACAGAGAGGCTAATGATACTTACACCTGGTACGTGCGTCCCAAGAAGAATCGAGCAGGAATCGTAAAACCATTACGACCGTCTGTTTGTGCTCCAACTTTAATTGTATGTCGTTCAAATACGTCAAGGTACCCAGCGGAGCTCTTGCAATCTGAACGTGATTGTTGACTTGAAAAAAGTGTAGCCAATGAAAATCACCCCGATCAACAATAACCTAGACGGCAATCATTCTAAATATCTACTCATTAGAAGCAAACTGACCTTCCTGTGAAACTTGTCCGCTTGTCTCCGCTTCTATTGCCTTGTTGACATTTTCCATACAAACAACAACTTGCAACGTATAGCAACCTGGAATCAGAAACTTTACCATCGTTACAACACAGATTCAGATTCACCTGGTGGTTGCAGATAGTAGATTATTTCTGGATTTTCAGGGTCCACTTCCGAGCTAGACGGGATGTCCCAAACCCTTCGTATTCGATTCCGACAGACGTGATCTTCGATCCTAACTTGTCGGTTTCCGACATTCTTCCCCATACGCCGAGTCACCTGCCGTGATGGTGGTGTGTCCTCCGAATCCGCATTACAGCTGAGTCGTCTTGCCTCGTTCATGTGTGATGCACGTTGGCGTGGCTGTTCTGATTTCCTTATCATATGCCATTCTTAAACATGAACTGGACAAACAAGTAGTTGGCCTGCAGTAGCGTTGAAAAAGGACGTACTAGGAAAACATTAAAAATATTAACTATTTCCTTTTTTCTTCTGCTTCTGTTTGCTATGAGCAGCGTCTTTGATCGCTGCGTGCCCCGTATCCCTGATATGTTTGAAAAGCTGATTTCGGGACATAAATTCCTTATTGCAAGAAGTGCACCTTTCCGGCCTTTCTGAGGGACGTTCTCGTCCAGCTGCCTTAAGATTTTGTTTCTTTGCTTTAAGAGTTACTTTCTGAGGGGCTTCAGCCGAAATCTTTTGTGCCTTCTGTTCTGCAACTTCCTCCTGTTCTGCAATTTCCTCCTGTTTTGCTTCTGCCGGTTGAGCTTCCTGCTCTTTGGTTTCTGCTGCTGCGTGACTTTCTTCTTCTTCTTTTGTTTCTGCTGCTTCAGTTTCTTCCTGGCTTGAGTCTGTTGACTCAGCTTCACTTTCACTCTCATAGTTTTTCCTCATCCGCATTCGTAGCAATCGATCCAAAGCTTCACTGTCGCTCGACGAGATGTCAGACTTCTCGCAATCACTCTTTCCAGATGAATTTCTTCTGCTGTTACTGTTTTCAGATTGAGATTCCAATTCCAATTTATCAGGTTGTGAGTCAGAGAAATCACCTTCTCGTTCTCCATCGCTGTTTTGAGGAGAAGCACTAGAAACAGCATCGTCTTCCAATTCCTCAAGAAACTTGTTCAGCGCAATAATATGCTTTTTAGATTTTTCATGAGATTTGAATTGTGCTTCAGACCGAAATGCTTTTTTGCACGCCTCGCAAGCATACATAATATTGTCTGTTTTCTTCTTATTCTTCTTCTTCCCTTTTCCTTCCTCCACATCTGATTCACTCTGCCAAGCTTCGTCTAGAAATACTTGCCCCGTTGAAGCCGCTTTTTCCTTCTCAAGTTCTTCCCATCGCCTCATCTCTTCCTCAACAGCGGCTTCCCGCATGCATCTTCGCTCCTCTTCCTCTTCTATTTTCTTTCTAGCTTTTTCTTCTGCTACACGTCTTGCCTCATTCGCTTTTTCTATACGAACGGCAGCAAGACGAGGATCGCGCTTCTAAAATCAAATATTCAAAACCGTCAATAGATGACAAACGCATACCTTAACGAATTCAAGCAACGCTCGAACACTATCATTAAACTCCTTTCGTGCATCCTTTCGCTTTTTCTTGTTCTCAGCTTCCATTTGTCTTCGGACAAATCGATTTGGTGCTTCTGCTAAATTCCATTCTTCCGCAAACCCGAAATGCCTTTGACTCGAAAAAACGCATCCAAAACCGATAGAACGAATTCACATCGGAAACCGGACTAGTTGACGTTCCGAACGTCGGGGCCGTCTTAAATTCTTCGCAGCTGGATCCTTTAGGATTCTCCGTCCGCTTCACTTCTTCATCAGCGATGATGTCAAAGACTTCTCGATAAACAGTGAAGAAACATTTCGACTTTCTCTCATTCTCAACAGATTCTGAGAATCCGTCAAAACAATCTTTTCTGAACCATCGAAAAATGTTGATTCTTTCAGCGGAAGGATCGTCGCCGCTCGTCCCAGCATCATCACCGCGAAGGATTTGAACGCGATGTCCATCATACCACGCTCGTTCCTAGAGATTTGAAATGGGCCATTGAATGATAACAACAGTCTTACATTTGGATCTGATAGTGTTTCGTAAGCTTCTTGAACAGCTAGAAATTGGACACGTGCTTCTTCATCTCCTGGATTCTTATCAGGATGGAATTTAAGAGCCAGTCGTCTGTAAGATTTCCTGATATCATCTTCTGGTGCGTGTTGATCTACCCCTAATACTTCGTAGAGGCATCTCTTCATGACCAGGTTCGTTGCCAGATCCAGTCCAGATTCTCAGGTCAATTCGTTTCAAAACGCATCAAAGTAGAATTCTCACTCTTTCACTATGAGGGACTTGATGTATAAGAACTCGTCTATCTGCTCCTGTTGATGCATAAATCCAGGAATCCTGTTTACTCCATACCATCGATGTGACTGTATCCTGTAACAACATCCATAACCATCATAGGGAATTGAATCCCTCACATCATGCGCATCACTTTGTTGAATCAGGAAAGGATCGTCTGATGCCGCTTCTAATTTTTGCTCTTTCTTTTGTTGATCTTCAGTCTCCGCCGTGTCCTTCGTTCTCCACAACTTGACAGATCCTTCAGTGCCTAGAAATGAATGAATAGTCTGAAATAGTGCCGATTAAACTCACTTCCAGTTGCAATCAATTGATCGTGGAAATAATTGTATTTCGCTGAAGTGATCCAATGGGAATGCAAACAAGATGTTTTCTAGAAAAAGAAGAATATTTCGAACAATTAAAAATGTTCATACCTGAATTGGGGAGTTTAATCGTCGCGAATCCCAAAACGAAAGACTTCCATCATCTCCTGAATAACTACATGAATAACGATTACGAAGGATTCTCACCTCCAGTGAGAAGTTCGTAAGGCCGATTTGGGTTGTAGTCAATATCCCGTTGTCTAAACGAAAGACAGGGATGTTCCGCGACTGAATGTTGACATACGAATTGTAAATATCCCAAGTTGTCCTATTTGTTTGATTGCACGTCGACCCGGATTCCGCATCCACGCGAATGTCCCAAATCTCCAGTCCATTACTTCCCACGGTTGCAAACTGGACAATCAGTAGAAGATAAACTGTGTCGTTGAATCTCTTACCTGATTCGAAGTGTGAGGATCCCAGCACCCACTGAAACAGCAACCGATGGTGTTTCCAACAAACATCTAATGAGTGGAATTCATCGGCGGTGAAGCATCATCCGTCAGTCACCTCTAGCATGTTCGTCGATACAGTTTCGCAGAGAGAAGCTCCTTCCTCGTCTATGATAAGTACTCGATTAGAGGGGAGAGACCCCTCAGTGGTATCTGCAACAAGAACTCTGGACGCAATTTTGAATGTGCCACAGAGACTGTCTCAGTTTACCGTTTCACTCCTTTGAACGATCTCTCCTTTCCATCTTTGTTTTGAACTTGTCCGATTACATCAACAGAATCTAGGATGCTGCTTGATGGTAGACGCCCCATTCGAGACTGTCTTAGAGGAAGAGTAAGAGGATCCACCGAGGCCGGTAGAGGAACGGACAAAAGTTTGACCACGTCTTCGAACCGAAAAAAAATGCATTTCTTGCAGAATTGAGCAGGTGCCGCCGAATCGGTGGCTCACCTTTATTACCGCTTCGAAAACCTCCAGCTATAATTGCAGCAGCTTTATCTGTTACATCAGAAACTGCGGAATGCTTCATAACGGAAAGTCCACCACCACTAACGACAGAGAAGCCAGCCAAACCAGGGAGAGGCAAGGCTTGAAAAGTGACATCGAGAGCATCATCAAGATAATCAATTAAAAACAACTGCAGAAAAAGAATCACTGATGATTAATACTGCTGCGCGTACTTGAGAGGTGCTTGCTTGTTTTCCTAGTGGAGATGCGCGTGTTCCCACAAGAAAACGATGGCTATCTGGATTGCTGACTTCAGGAAGGGCTACAATGGAGGAGACCTGGAGAGAAAGGATAAGAAACGTGTTGAAATCACAATCTGCAAACCTGATGGGGCAATTCTGAAGAGAAAACGAAGTGGTTGAGAAATGGAGTTGTAGGGCTTACGTGTTCCGGCACTGTTATGACCGACGTTGTTGAGTGCCATCCGCTCCAATAGGAACGAGCCTGGTCTCAGTGGAATGCAAGTAGAATGGTGTTGAAGAAGAAAGTACCAAAAAGTGAGAAGGAAAAATCAACAAGTCATTCACTAAAAAGAATCCTTTATTCCTTAAGTGCCTTCTCAACAAAAGCAGGCTGTTCGAGATGTACTTTCCCTAAACGCTCTGCGGCGCTCGACACGTCGGTATTCTCGTTAACTTCGGGTTTCTCACTAGTCGATGGCTTTTCCTCCTTTTCTTCTTCTGATTCAGTTTCATATGTGTATTCTGAATCACTCCGATCCCGTAAAGCTGATGCATCAACACGTGCCGCCTAGAGAGTGATAGATATTTGAAATCACGAGACAAATTAGAGTTACTTGGGGCTTATTCTCAAACACGGTTTTCCGTGCAGACAAAGGGGCAGCTTGATCCCAGCGAATCGTTGCTTGAGAAGGCGCTGGTTTGTTAGCAAACTCACTTCTCTTGTCTTGACCTGAGAATCGAAAATTTGACGGAACACTTCAAAATGTGAAACCCACTGCTATTCGCTTTGTTCCATCCTGCGTGCGCACTTGAAGGAACAGCGCTGCTCTCATAAACCGACTTTTCGCTCGTTTCTATCAGAGATCCAATACTCGATTTCTACTCTTTTATGTCTTACTTGGAGCACCGGGGATGTGCGTGCCCACAGCAGCGATGGATGGTGTTGGAGTGTTTTCGAATACAGTCTTCGCCTGGACTGGTTTTTCAAGAGGTCTCATGAAACCGGCGTCTGCCCGAGAAGGAGCAACAGAGCTCTCGTAGACCGTCTTCTCTTGATTAGCAGGAACGGGAGACTTCGTGAAGCCTGCATCCGCGTTAGAAGGCTTCACTTCATTTTCGTAGACTGCTTTACTGGTTGTTGGTGCAGATTGAGGCATCAAGGTACCAGTGTGCGCATTTGAGGGGACAGGGGCCTTTTCGAATACAGTTTGGCCCTGTGGACGAGACGGTGCTGGGGCACGCGCTGAAGCATGGGCAGCTACGCTGACTGGAGACGACTCGAAGACAGTCTTGGCCTGAACAGATGGGGCAGCCGGGAGGAATGTGCCAGTGTGCGCTGCTGAGGGCTTTGGGACGCTTTCAAAGACAGTTTGCGTTATTTTTTTTTCTTTTTTCTTTAGAACGCGTCGCTTTCCATCGTTCCCAACAAGAACCCCTGGGCTGTTTGCATTAGGGCTCGCCTTGAGGTCTTCGGATAGACTTGAAGCAACCTCCTCCGGTGTTAATGTCCTGCCGACATCAAGAGCTGCAGCAACAGCTTTTTCGGCGGCCAAGGTTGCATCTTCAACTCCAGTGAAGTTCACAGTTGCATTCACTGCTGAATCCCCAAGTTCTGGAGTGTTTTCTACAACTGCAGTAGACTCCACTCCAACTTCTGAAGTAATTTCTTTTGCAGCAGCTGGAGCCGCTTCTGCTGGAGCCGTTTCTGGTGCGGTAGCTTCTGCTGGAGCCGCTTCTGGCGGGGTAGCTTCTGCTGGAGCGGTTTCTGGTGCGGTAGCTTCTGCTGGAGCCGCTTCTGGTGCGGTAGCTTCTGCTGGAGTAGCTTCTGCTGGAGTAGCTTCTGCTGGAGTAGCTTCTGCTTCAAGTGTTGGAGTGTTTTTTGGTTCAGTTGGTGAGCTTTCTGGCTCAACGGCTCGAGCGGCTGTTGATTCGGCGTCGGGTGCGTCCGCTATTTCGGTTGGCTTTTTATCCTTTAGCTCAGCTTGTTCGCCTGCTTCATTGGACGAAGGCTTTGCTCCGATTTCTTGTTCTTTGTGAGACGCATTTTGTGGAGACTCGTGGTCTAAATCGTCAGACATGACGGCAGAGGGCGCTGGAGAGTCCGTGTTCGGGGAAGCATCCTCTGCAAGAGTCGTTGACGGGGTCGATGGGGGTTCGATGTCAAGGGATTTTGAAGGAAGTGGATCGGCAACAGAGGGAACGGTTGGAACGACACTCTCAGACATTGTCAATAAGGAAAAACGAAAGGGGAAATTTTCAACCTTAAAACGCTATTCTGTGTCTGTGGGGAACTGCTTTTCATGCTGGCACATAGACAGAAGAACGTCAGTCCTGGTTCCTGTTCTTGTTTCATGATCCCTCGTTCCCCGGCATATACGAATGGAAATTACAAGGTGGGGAGGGGATGCGATTCGGAAATCGGCAGCAATAAAGTTGCAGATCGGTAATTCAACAAATCTTCAACGAAGAAGGAGAAAGGCGTCACTCATTGTTTTGATGGTGTTTATGTGGACCACCAACATCCTGTAGAAAAATCAGTTGGCTGTGTCTTGCAAGAAAAGCACCGAGTTCCTCAGATTCAAAAAAAGACAGAGATCAAAAGTCTGCGAACAATTCTTGCTCAGCAGAACTAACAGAAGGAGCAGAACCTGACAGACAAACGCATGAGAATACTAGTTGAGGTTTCTCACCTTCGCTGCTTTCGGGATATTTGTCGAACATCGATGTATCATCGCATGCTGTGGAGGGAACGAAAGGCGGCGTTAGCTGTTGCTTGATACACTTGGTCCAATCTAGAGACTTGAACCATTTATGCCGCTTTATGTCTTCAGCTCCTCCCTTCAAACAACCGAAACGTTTAGCACGATCGTGTGACAAAAGACGTTTGATAAGATCCTGCAAAGAAAACCCTTTTTGGATGAACACAATCTGAGCTTCTTGCCTTTGCCCGAATATCAATGTAGCGGGGAAAGTTGATCTTTCCAGCAAGGACCTTCTCGTATATACCGAATGGATTTTCGTCAAAAAAAGGAGGATACCTGATCAACTTTCAAATATCAGAGATTCAATATTCGGTCACCCACCCAGCAAGCATCTCGTAAATCAGAATACCAAGAGCCCACCAATCCACAGATTTTCCGTGTCCCTTGCTTTGAATTACTTCAGGAGCGAGGTATTCTGGGGTTCCACAAACGGTCCATGTTCGATCCTTCACGACCTTCGCAAAACCGAAATCTGTGATCTTGACATGCCCTCCCCCGTCGATGAGCAAGTTTTCTGGTTTTAGATCACGGTAAGCGATGTCTGCAAGGTCCGATAAAGAATTGAGCAATTTCGGAGAGACTTGCCTAGAGAATGAAGGTATTGCAAAGCAACTGTAATTTCAGACGCATAGAATCGACCACCAGCGTTGTCTAAACGGCCTTCTTTCTTCAAGTAGCTAAACAACTCTCCCCCATGAACAAATTCCATCACCATGAAAAGTCGTCTACTATCTTGAAATGTTGCATAGAGATTGACAATGAATGGATGATGGATCCGTTTGAGAATATCCTAACACAATCATCACTCATAAACGATCAATGGGAACAATATCTTTTTGGTTACTGAGGAATATTATGAATCTATGGATGATTTTATGAGACTCACCTTTTCTGACTTAACATGCTCAACTTGCTTTAATCGGATAACTTCGCTCTTCTTCAAGATTTTTAAAGCAAGGGGACTACGATCCTCACAATGCTTGAGCTTGCACATGCGCACTCGTCCAAATGTTCCTGCGCCTGAGAAAAAAACGAAAATCAATTGACGTCCGAGAGTCAAGAGAATGTCGCTTGTCTGACCAACTGTAGCGTTTAATTCGAAATCCGAAAGCCTTAGCTTCGGCTTTGAATCAAAAATTAGTTTAATCACGGGGACGTTTTCTGCTTCAGCCTCCTCTTTTAAGAAATTCGTAATCGTTGATCTCCTACCACCTACGGATTTTAAACAGCGGTCATTTTTGCGATCAGCTTTCGACAATCAATACTCACTCGCTCTTGATGTTGGAGGAAGCAGAAAGTCATTGAATGAATCAACGGATCTGAGAGATCAATATGAAGGAATTCTCTGGTTAAAGTCTCACTCTCTGCCAGCACGAAACGATGGCAATGGGCCTTCAGTATCAATGCTGAATGTCGATGAATTTCGCGCGACACTGAAGAAGGGAAGAGAGATGTGACGAGGAAAGACGACGCTCTGAGATGCAACTTGCTGTGTGTAATGCGTTTACTCCGTTTTTCGCGACCACGTGCTCCCTGTTACAGTCGTTGTGCTTCCTCTCTTTGCGAAGGAAACAGCCGATGAAACTGGAGGTTTCGCGTCGAGGAAGCGCTTCACATCCGATTTGGGATGAGAAGTTCGCCGAACCGCTTCAACAGCTTCGGATAGGGACGTTGCCGGTTTTTCTTGAGTTCGCTGCTGGTGGTGTTTTTGATGACTTCGTGAAGGTTTGGAGATGTCAGGAACTTTTACTGGACTCATCGATTCGAAGAGGTCGTTCGAATCTCTGCACGAATCATCTCGAGTTGTCAAATCACATCGCGGCGTTTCCGAACGATCTTTCGGATTTTTTGAACAATTTGGTGTTCGAAATGTCGGATAATGCCGCAAGTTCGATTCAGAATCCACTTTGCGTCCGTGACTGTAAGCGTTCTCGGGAAAATCGGGAACTTTGCTGAGGAGCAGATAAGAATCTTCTACGGAATGCAGGTCGGCCGTTGGAACCTATCAAATAGTCATAGCCACCATGACTGCCAAAGTGTGTCGTACCCGGGAAACCGCAAGAGGGCCGAGTTTTGATCGCCCCTCTGTTGTTGTTGCTGCACGACCGGAGTGTCGCGCACGACTGCCAGCTGAATCCTTCTGGGACGCGGAATTGACGTGAGAGTGATCCATCTCATCTTTTCGTCTCGCGTGCTCCGAGCCGCGCGACACACCGCTGCGTTGAAAAAAGAACGATGAGTCGCGCGCTTCATCGAGCGTTCCGTGCAACTCCGAACTTTCAAGGGGCTCGCGCCGCATGTCGTTCAATGATTGTGCGTCCAGTCGCTGTCCTTGCATTTCTCTGTGAAGCTTTGAGAGCGCATGCTGGCTTAACGGCTCTTCCTAAAATGTGGACTGTTCAACCCTTGCGACCCCGTCGTTCCCAAAATGTCGAACATTCAGTCATTCAGTCTTTACAACGTTAGTCCCTCACTCTGTCACTCGTACCATTCATTCTCTATCTTTTACCTGAAAGTCTCGACTTTGCGGTCGGCCATTTGAAGAAGTTTCATCGCGTCCTCTCCAACGTTTGGTGGAAGAAGCTCTTGAGTCGTCCGGCTGACGACGAGGCTTTCCTCGCGCCTCACGAGGAGCGCCTGTCAATAAAATGGGATCTTTCTCCTTAAACGAGACTCGCCCTGCGTCGATGTCTTCCGTTACATCGTGTTTGTCCTCAAACCGAAAACTTCCACGAGAAGACGCCCTGGACTCCGAACGACAAAAATCGCGACCACTGAACTCGACAGATCGTTCCAATCGTGGCTTAATGTCAGGAGGTCGACTGGAAGCGTGGGACTTGGTGAAACGCGCGCGGCTGTTCTGTGAGCGCATGGATCCCAAACGATCGACTTTGTCGCCGTTGTCCGATTCGTTGTACACGTCCCTGGATTGGTCGCTGTTTGTTGTGCCGAACGGACGTAAAGAGGCCCATAAATCTGTAAAGGTTGCCGCACCGCTCGATTTCAGGCTGCTCAACATTGGGGAGGCACTGCCAGTTGAATCCTCGCGTGGAAGTCCTTCGTAAGAGAGACACGATTCTGATGTCCGGATTGTCGAGAATGTCGATCGACGGGCGTCCTCCCCAGTTGTAAAGTGAGAATGGTAACTCGAGTTGTCAGCTGTCGTGGAACCTGTCGCGGAACGGCAAAGCGATGGACAACCTCGCAAAGACGAAAGAGAGAACGATGCTTTTGGCTCTTGGAAATCGAAAAAAACGCGGCGCTTAGACCTTTTGCAGAAGAGGGTTGTATAGAGGATAGGCAAAAAAAAGTAGAACGCTGCGAGAACAAGTAAAGTAATCACAAAAGAAGAAATATTCGTCAACGTGAAGGAAGTAAATCTAGAGAACTTCGAAAAGAGAAGGAGCGGAATTTTGATGAAGGGGCGAAACAGAAAAGCAGGAGATTAGCGGTGTGGAACCCAACTCGCTTAGAAGACTCTTTCGGATGACCGTAGCAGTAGAAGTGAGTGAAAAGTGTGATAGAAAAATGAATAAAAAAAATCGAGATCGAGGCGAGATCGTTTGCTAGTCTGCCCATACCCGTTGGTTGATGGAGTTCATGGCAGCAGATAAGAAAGGATGACCTCTGCCGGTAATGATCCAAAGACAAGCTGGAATGAACGACGAAAAACGACAAATGAAGCTGTCGATCCTTTGCTATTCATGCGATGATCCTCAATTAGGAATTTGTGTTTATTTTGATACCTTAGTTGTCTCGATTGTATGGTTTAAAATAAAGTAGCGAGGTGGATTCTGAATTGTTCGAAGTGTTTGACAGCTTCTTAAATTGAGTCGCGCTGCTTATGAGTTTCAAATACAAAAAAGGCAGTTTTAGCAAACGCATGCATGTAATGAGCGTACATGAGGAAACTAAACGAATGCCGGCGATCTAAAGAGAAAAACCTTTTTTAAGAAGCCGGTGTAGAGTTTTTGCATAGAGGCCTTCAAGAGGGCTCAATCGTTAAGCCAGTCCCAAATCACCAGTAAGGAACAGGAACGGTGATGGATCGTTAACATTGGAGCATGACTTCTTATACTGACATCTATAGTCATCATTCCAACCAATGAAGAGGGAGACGCACAGTATTCATGTTCCAAGCTCTTTGGAAGCGCTCGTTGGTACCCAATCGCTCTCTCAACACCGTCTTGAGGTTCAAAGCGAACGGATACTCGAGTTGTTGATCTCATGTGAAAATATTGGCGATATGGACCAGATAGTAACAGCGCTGAACAGAGTGAGAGCTATCTAATATGAAGCGGTCCACTCGTGCCATTGCAGGAACTCTATCACCAAAGCGATTATCAATCATATGAGGACTCACTGCAGCGAGAATTCGGAACTGGAGGCGCGTGTCAAGCACAATGGGAATCCCATTCAATTGCATTTAAATGTAAGGATCGGCGATGCTCGTCGAGTGGCAGCAAAGATAATTCTGCAACGAATCAACGACTTTTCATTTGAACGTTTGATCATGTTCAGGCTCCGACTGCGAAAAGGATCAGAGCTGTGCGATTTGTGCGGACTGCTTTTTCAAGTCAAATCATGAGGGGCACGTTTTTCGCATGGTGAGTCCCCGAGTTGTGTTTCATTCCAATCTTCATCCTCCAGATTCGAACTGTCGGTGGATGTTGCGATTGCGGGGATCCAAGTGTAGGTTTTTCGATGAATTGTCCATGTCTAGCCTTCTATTTCTTCTTCTTTACATCAGTCATGGGATCCTAAGGGATACTGTTCTGACCACGAGGGAGTCTCCGAAGCGATGGATGGCTCTTCATCATTCTTGGACTTACCATGTGAATTGCGTGAAGACGCAGCTCGCTTGATTATAACAGTCATCTATTCACTAGAGAAAGAAACAAATGCATGTTGCGCATCGCCTCCAGATGCCAACGAGACTCCATTTCAGGAGAGAGCCAAGTATGTTTTGACTCTCTCTCCCTTCTACTATTCTTTCATGACGTTATCTTTTTCCAGGCTTCGTGTTGACCGTCTTTTGAAGTGGTCTCAACATATTGCGTCGATTACTTTCGGATTCCGCTATCTCATGAATCAATGCCTTTCTGACGAGTTCATCAAAATTGTCATCCGTACCCACTTCGATTTTTCTACATCTGCTCAAAGAGCTTTCCATAATTTTTTCCTCAGTCTATTAGTCAGCCCGAGTTTCAAAAGGTTTGCCCTTCTGCATTGAAATTCTTCTTACTTCGCTTCTTCAGGCGTTTCGCTGAACTTCTCGTACACGATTACATTCATGCTCTCTCTGGTTGTTTTGATATGATGGCAAACAACAACAGTCGTAACTCCCAAGCTGATTCGCTAGCGTTGTATTCTCTGACTGTTCAGGTAAGAAGAGAGTCTATCGATTCCCATCTGGATTGCTGTTCTCTTCAGCTCTTCACAGTACCGGAACTGGCAATGGCGTGTTTTCTTGAGTGGGGGCTGCTATCAACAATCTGTCAAGCTTTGAAATCTCGACTCCCCGTGTCCCCAGAAACATCTACTGTAACATTTCAAGGTTATGAAGCGCGAAAGCAGTTTGATGTTTCGCGAATGCTTATCGATTTGAGGTGATAATCCCATAAGGCAGGAGGTTGGCGTTTTTAATGTCTTCTTCAGATACCTTCTCCATCACACGCAAGTCATCGAATATTTCATCAAACAACAAACACCTAATGTCATTGAGTCCTCGACTTCTGCAGCTTCACGAGCCTCTTTTGATTCGTTGCTCGACTTGTTAGCAGCGCTCCATTTCATGAATCTACAGAAGGTATTCAGCCTGTTCTCTGCAGTTTCAATGTTCTTTTCATCCCTTCAGCGCTACACAGATGTCCACATTCCATATGAAGAGTCAACATATGAAGAAGCCTTTCGTGTTGAATTCGACATCAGCAAGGCGTTGTCTGTTATGGTGAGTGAATCTAGCGCCACGCTGCTCCTTGTTGCGCTGGTTAGCCATTCGAGCTTTGTTTCTCAGGTGCAATATTGCAAGCAACCCTTACCTCTCGACGTTGTTACTGAGTTCTATTCTGCAGTTGCTGAAGCAGTAAAGGGACTAAGAGTTCGACCTCTGGCGTGGAATCTCCATCTGAGCTTCCATATTCCTCTCCCTCGCTTCTTCTGCTCAATTGTTGACAAACATCTCATTTTTCGGCTTATGGAATCAAAGACTCCCATTTCTCCTGATGAGCAAAAACTTCTGGATATTTTCGATTATCCATTGGCAATGGTGGGATGAAATGTGTAGCTCAAATGCGTCATGTGAACTCAGAAGCAATGCACCACTTTTCCTAAGTCGTGGCATCCTATTTCTTTTTAGAAATTACTGGAGTCTGGACTCAGTTGTCTGCTTTTCGCCGCTCAAATTGATCACGGCTACTGGGTCCGCAATGGCCGAGTAATGAAGAGCCAGCGTAATCATTACGTTTCGAGCCATTTGGCTCCGATGGACCTCGAAATGGTTCAGTTTGCGGTGAAGGTTTTGAGCTACTTGGGGAAGCGGGAGCAAAGTGTTCGACCAAGAATCAGCCAAGTCAACGAAGAAGAGGTTTCCCTTCCATTGTCTGTGGGTGAAGATTCTGAGAACGAGGAGCTGAAGGCCAAGTGGATGTTTGATCCGTTTTGTCAGATCTTCGCTGCAGTCTTTCGGTAGGGCACAAAGTATTTTCACATGATTGAATTATTTCTCCAGACAAACAATAGATCCATCGATGGAATCTCGAGTCCCCCGAAACGTTGCAGATATATGGAAAATTGTTCAACATATTTTATACTCAGAGGGAAAACCAAAACGAGATGGTGGAACAAGACAGATTCATGATCGATTCCGGTGAGTTGAACAAATACTAGATGATCGAAGAATTATTGCGTCTTAATCTATGGCATTTCTTTGTTTAGGGTTAATTTTATTTTTGAACTTCTTGGACGGGTCGTGAACCAGCTGTTCTACATGGAATCTGTTAGCCTTCCTCGGAGGATTCTTCCCTCGTCTTACGCTGCTAGAGGTGCTTGTGTTATTCGACGCGAGATTGTTCAGAGGCTTGCAGTGCAAAGCATGACTTTCTCGCATCTCGAGCAAGTTATGAAGTGAGTCAATCTTTTTGATGCAATTCTCTTTGAGCGTCTCCTATTTCATCGTTCCTTCAAACAGACCGTGGCGACGTCACCCTTCCTTCGAAGAACTTGTCGAGAATGTTGCTGATAAACGAACGGTTGGGACGACAGCATCCCAAACGTCCACACTGCTGAGATTGAGGCCAGACATGTGGAAGCTTGTGGACGTCTTCTGGCCCGTGATGAACCAGAAAGATATGCAGCAAGTTGAAGTAAGTGCATTCCAAAGATCAAGGTTGCTAGGATGGCTTTAATCATCCCTCACTTCGGATGGTGGACAGATCTCTTATTCTCCTGTCTCTCCAAGGAAGAGGCGTTGACTCACAAGAATGCGGAACTGCTTGGTCCAACACGCGCAGATGCTCGAATGTCTGATCATTTTGAATTTCTTAAAGACAGTATTGTTGATGCCTTCAGGTACAATGATTCAAGAAAGCTATTCTACCAAATGTGTTTTATTTCAGTCAAAGTGTTTTGTTGCAAGTCTTACTCGAATGTATCCGCTTTAAGACGGAAGTACTTTACAGTAAAATTGTTGAACCAACGGATGCGAGGAGCGAAGAATCGTTAAGCGCTGTCGAAGAAGAGTTTCCAAGTTCAGTTCCAACTTTTCGACTGGAAGTAATTCACGACGATTCTGATGGAGAAACCCCCAGTGGGGACGAACGAAGCACTGATGAGCTTTCAGGAGGATTTGCTATTGAGGTGTCAACCAATGGACCAAGCTTCAGCCAGGAGACTCTTCATCGCCTGTTGTATCGAACTCTAGGAGACTTCGTTTCGAGACGGCGAATGCTGCAGAACGCGACGCAAACGATTTCAGAATCCAACGCTCCAATCGTCGCCCCCGACAGTCCACCAGAGATCCCAGCACGCGGTGATGACGACGTGGAAATGGGTCGCTCTCTTGGAGAGGATCTTGAGACGTCCTCTGTAGTTGAAGCATCCGAAACTGAAGTAGAGAGGCCAACAGTTGAACTCCAACAACCCTCTGTAGAGCCAGAACCAGAGAGTAGGGAGAGACTCAGCGGAACAAATTCCTTGTGTGTATCGTCGAGTGCAGGAACTCCGATCGCTGCAAACCGCCGTGATAATTCCGGACCCTTTCTCTGTTGGAACGCTCGATCAACAAGCGTCGCGCCTCGCTCGAACGGCATCATCTCTAGTCCGAATGATCTCTGAAGCGACTCCATCTTCTGATGCACCCAGAGCATCCGAAGAGAATGGAATGCCATCATCATCTGAAGCAGATGGCCAATCCTCGCCACCCACAACGATCAATCTACGGTTTCGAGTTTCAGTAGTTGGTGACGATTCTGGTGTTTCGACATCAGCATTGATGGGTCGCACACAACAAAAGCAGCATGAGAAGCGACGGCAAATGACTCCAGATTTTCTTCTTCCCCATTTTCTCAAAATTCTCGATGTTTTCCATCAAGCCCGCGCCCCAATCGCTCCTCCTATGAACGAAAATGGGAAGATGTCTGATAATGGTGAATCACTACTGAAACGCGTGAAGGTTGAAACCCATCCAAGATCGAAGCGCCGTCGTCCTTGAGCTTCAGACGGACACAAAGAGGCTAAAGGGTCTTCTCGGGCATCTCAGAGCCCTTTGTGCTCTTGCGTCACTGGCCCCCGCATCGATGCGTTGTGTTTCGTCTCTTCTGAACAGGTCAGTCTCTCACACAACTTTTTTTTTCACTCACGCTTGATTTCAGACTTCAAGACATCTATGGATACGTCGTTATATTGAGGGAGAGATCGCTTGATTCCTCTAGTGAAGCCTTACTTGAGCCGTGGTCTGATGACCCTCTCTCTCTCTATGAGGTTGTCAAGTCAGCTGAACTCCAAGACGTCTCTCTAGCGCCCCATGAGTGCTGGCGCCTCACGCGGAGCCAAAGAGTTAGAAGAGGCGAAGAAACGTCAATCAGATGTGCGTTGTCAGCTTCATCAACAAATTCTTTCTTATTCTTTTTTCAGGTTCTTAAATCGATGCAGCAACAGCAGACGGCGTTTCTCGAAATGATGGAGGAGGAACTTCAAAGTGACAATGAGGGTGAAGAACAAACCGAGACCGACGGAGAGACGCATGAAGATGAAAAGGGAGAAGGATCTCTCGAGTGTGTGATGTGTCGGGAAAAAGGAAGCAAAACGGAGCCCTTGGGGCAAGTAAGTCCTTCGCGGTATGCAAACAGGATTCTGTTATGGCTTGATGCCGTTGTCTTTTTATTTATTTTTTAGATTGTTTATGTTTCTTATTCAAATGTCCTTCGTCGCTCTGCCACCCGAGGAAAGGCGTGCTTTCCAAACTCGGGTCCCGTTCTGACATCGTGTGGTCATATTGGGCATCTGTCGTGCCTCGAAAGGCATAAAAGGGCAATGGCGGCACGAAAACGGGTAAGTGCTGATTCCATCATGGTGTCATCGTTGTTGTCGTTAATTGACAGGCAGGAGAGTTTTTCTTCGCGGATATCAGCGTGGGACAATTTCCGTGTCCAGTTTGCAGGTCACTAGGAAATGAAATTCTTCCTTACATTCCTATTGAGTGGATCATTGCGAATACGACTGATGATGGGAAGACTCTGGCGTCTATTCTTGAGTGGAATCCACGTTCATATGGCGATCATCTGCCCCAAATCACTACGAACGCGATATGGGATTTCGAAAGGGTGAATCCAAATTCCATCAGCGCAGTGCAAATGTTCTTTTTGTAGGTTCTGACCGAGTTCGATGAATGGCTGGCTTCCGATCACACTTCTCACGGGAAAGATACAGAAATCCCTGAGGATGACAATATGAAGGATACTACAAAAGAGACTTTGGAAAGCTCTGAAAGACCTTCATCTCCAATGCTTTCGTTTGCAAAGCTGGACACTGTCACTCGACTGCAAGCTTTATGGGGGGAACGAAAGCGCCTTCTTTCACCGGCAGTCGGATTCCGGAATTCGATCGCATACAATTGCGCGTGTGCGACGACGCGCGCCTCCTGTCGTGAGTCCGTTAAGCCCGGAGCTCGCAAGCTCTGAGAACGAGGAAAGAAGAAGAGGACGATGAAATGGACGGTGTGATTCCAGATGACCTTCATTTCATTGTAAGCGGTTGATAACTCGCCCGTCTGAAATTAGAATCTTCTCCTCAGCCACCAGATGGTGAAGCTTTGATTGAGTACAGTATGGGAAGGTGACGACAATGATCCTGGGGAGTCAGATGAGGAGAACAGAGACGATCACAACAGTATCGATGGTCGTGCTGCATTGTCAACCGAAGAGGAGGAGGAAGAAGATATCCGAATGTCTCTGCCAGCACCGACCATAGGACGCTCAGTCGGTTCTATGGTTACAGGAGCATTGCGAGCACTACAAAATCAGAGATCTGCAGAGAGTGACTGGGTTGATATGGAGGGCGAGACTTCAGAATCTGATCGACCGCAAAACAATCCACTGAATCAATTGTTGCGTTTCCCTTCACTTGATGAGCAGAACAACCAAGAAGTCCTTCGTGCGTTTCATTCTGATCTTCGAACTCTTTTCGAACTCGATTTCGTCTCAAGCAGTGAGCCTCCAGCTTCTCGTCCTGCAGATCCTCTCTCGGATGGAAACTACCACATCGCGCAAGCACTTCTTCCATTGCTTTATCGATGCGAGACAAAGTGAGAATTTTGAACATCATCCGTCGTTCAATAACTCATCTGTTTCTCTTGTTTGCTTGAATTCAGATGGGCAGATCTTTACAAGCGGTTTCTCCTCACATCAAAAGAAATCCTCGATATTAATCAAGAGATGGAGGAAAAAAGATCCTCCGACGCGAAACGCACAATTGACGAATCACGAATTCAGGAAGAAACTTCAGTCATTGAAGTGACTCAGGAATCGAATCAATCAAGCGATGTGAAGTTGATCGATCGAAGCATGGTGCTTGTTGATCCTCTTGATGGATCTATTATTTCACGCAGAACTGTTCCCTCTGATTCTTGGTGTTTCACACTTTCTGATTACTTCTCATCAGTCCCTTTGGTTCTCAAGCATGCTGCAGCACTTCGGACTGGACTCGAATTGAATTGGGTTATTTACACCGAATTATTACTTTCCTGCTCCATGCGAGAGGCACGCATCACTACGGCTAATCAAGCTCCAGTACCGCTCCATGTTCTTGCAATTAGAAATGCATTGTTCTCTCGAGTGAGTCATTTCACTCCCATCATCTCAGTAATGCTCTATTTCAGAGGGACTCTTCACATCGACCATTCTCATCCCCTTCATGTTTGTCATATTGGTTCGTTGCAAGAGAAACTTTCGGAGGATTTTTGGATCCTTTGGACAAATCCACTGCTGCGAAAGACGCCTTTTACGCATTTGTAGTGAATCCCTGGAGTGTCGATATTCGTCAGGAATTTCTCTGGGCTTTCACTGCCGGTGAGCAACAGATGATGATCGAGTTTTCAGCTGATTGTGGCGAACCTTGAGAAAATGAGAAGCTCAACTAATCGAAATCTTTGATTTTCTCTCTCAGGCGAGATTCAGACAAAAGAAGCAGTTCAGCACTGGGTGTCTGAGCTCATGGCTATTCGCTGCGTTCAATTACTCGAAGAGACGATTCTTGAGGTTCTAATGGATGAAGAAGGATTAATGTTGATGCATTTGGATTGTGCGACGTGAGTTAGGAATCCTGAATGAATCAAGATTTGAACTTTAGGAAGAAGACTGAGACAACAACATCGTTCTCATCAAGTGAAGAATCCTGGGGTGGTCGATTGCTTCACGATTTGGAGACACCATCCCCTGAAACTCTTGAAGATCTTCTAAACGTTTGGTTGAAGGACAGTGGCGTCTGCCCAACGGATGATCTCGCTGCAGGAGTGAAGTGGGCAAAGTGCGTGGCGCGGGATCAACAAATTCAACACCTTCTTCGAAAGGGGACGCGTAGTGAACGAAAGCGCTGTCGCAAAGAAATGGTGGAGACTGAAAATGTACTGAAACGGGAAGAGGGACACTTTGCATCGCCACGTTCTGATGCTCCGTCACGCCAACCTGAACCGATTCATCCAACAGACGCGAAGCTTGATGCCGGATCGATGGGCAGCAGACGAAAAAACTGCGGAATATTACCTTGAACAAATTGAGAACCTGGTCCTGCGTTTTTCAACAGAGACAAACGCATCAACAAAGGAAGCGTCTTCAAAGACCAACGTCACGAAAGAATCCGCGGAAATTCAAGAGGGGGACGCTCCAGTTCCTCATCATGGTGACGAGACAGACAATGTTTCTAAACTGAGCGCTGGGGCATCAAAGATGTCGGCTGTCGAAGACGCCTCAAGACCCCAATTTGGAGGTCCTGATAAACTTGCTAGATTTGAGTTACGGTTGCTTGGTAATGGAGGACTTGGAGAGAGCCGTGCCTCGAAAATGTAAGTCCCTTCCACGTTTGATTTGATGTCAGTGTCCTCTGCTGTTCCAGGTTATGGACTGCATTGATGGAACTCTTTCCTCCTAGTCCTCGCTTGGTTGATATTTTATCGAAGGATGAAGCTCTACCTCCAGAACTGTTTGATCAGCCTGGCAGTATGTCTTCTCCTTTCACTCTCTTCTTGGTTTCACGGTTTTCCCAGGTCGTGTTACGGTTGACCGCCTTTTCACTGTTCTTCTTACCACGTGCATAAAGAAGAGATTCTCCCAAGGAATTTCTTCCGACACCATAAGGTCTATTTTGCGGAAAAGATGGACGATTTTCCAAACTCAACTCACAGAATCGCTTCGGCGTTACTTGGTTTTTGTTTGTTGGACCATCTCTGCTGTTTGGAAAATAAGTCCTTCTGATCGGTATGTCGACCAATTGATCATCTCTTAACGCTTCGTCATCAGAAATCGGATTGCGTATCCATCGCAAGATCTAGCTGCTCATTATCGCGCTCTTTGTACAATTTTGGGACTCTCCCCGCAGTTTGATGCATGCGATTCTACACTTCTAAGATCAACTGTCGAGTTGTGGAATCCAGCCTTCATCAAAGTAAATCATCAACGTGAAGAGGAAACTCTAATTATTCTTCACTTGATTTTGTTTGTTCTCTTTTTAAGCATATTAAAGTTTGTCGTGCGTCGCATGTGGAAACTAGAGCCCCTTCCTTCGACGGATTCAAATCACTTCAATTAACAAATCTTCCTGTCAACTACTTGGACGTCATCCAACAAACCTACAAGCGAACGTGTCCCCAGGTAATTAGCTTTTTATCATCTCCAAGACAACGTTCCCTTTCAGTGTGGTCTACAGCCAACCGAGCCCGCGTTATGTTTGTTATGCGGCGCAATAACGTGTGTCGACAGCCATTGCTGCGAGCCTTCTTTGGGGGAGGTACTCTATTTTGTGCAGAATGTTTAAAATTGCGTCTTTTCTAGGGAGAATGTACGAGGCATGCTCGACGCTGCGGAGGCGGACAGGGATTGATGATGCTGACACACTTGTCACTCATTTTGGCAATTGATGCTCCAAGGTGCGTTGATTGCCGGGGACTCTCACCGTGATTTCCGTCAGGTGCTGCTTCTTTGAGTGTCCTTATGTTGACCGGTACGGAGAGCCAAATATTCGTCGGGGAAAAATTCTCAAATTAAGCGAAAGGCGCCTCGATGAACTTCGACAAATGCTGTTTTTCGCAGAAACTGGCAGGTATCGCTTCAGTAGTTCAAAATGTGTCATACAAAATGGAATCTCTGTTTCTAGGGAAATTATAAGTACAAACGAGCGCACCGCTCGCTACATAAGTCGCCCGTTGTAACATTACGAAAATATTATTTGCTAAATTTCGGCATCTTACTGGGCGGTCGCGGTTGCTCTGGCCCTTTTTTACTGACTTGAGAATTCATTGATGAATTTGCGACGAATATTGCTGAGAACCCGTTGGGAGGGATTTCCACAGAAGCCTCACGTCGTTGCATTATACCAAGCGATTGCTTAAGATGTTCTGTTGCTGAGCTACACTGTGCAGGAGGTCTCGAGCCTTCAAAAGACCTTTGAGGGGAATTGCGTCTTAATCGGTCAAGAACTTCTCCCACGACGGCTGAATTACGTTGGCCTGTTGGAGGGACGCGCGATGGGGGAGGAGGGGCGAATTCTAGCATCATGTTACCAAGAGACTCACTAATACCCATCACTTGCTCTTCCCTCTCGGTCGAATACGGTCCATACTGGTGTCGTTGTGGATGTCGTTGTGGATGTCGTTGTTGATGTTGAAGATGTTGTTGTGGCTGTTGTTGTTGTGGGTATTGCAGTTGTTGTGGGTATTGTGGGTGTTGTTGCAGCTGTTGTGGATGCTGGTGGTGTAGATTCTGTGGCGGCTGTTGTTGCTGGAAATGTAGCGGCGAGTGTTGTAAATGTTGTGGCAGGTAATGTTGTGGTTGTTGAGGGCGTTGCATGTGTTGTTGTTGTTGCTGCAGATGTTGTTGTTGAGACTCCTGCTGTGGATGTTGTGGTAGGTTTTGCAATCCTCGTTGAAGCATGGTTTGACCATACTGTGGGGAATCATCCTGTTGCTCTGTTTGTCGTATCATTCCTAATAACTCTCGACCGGCATTCCCCAACCCGCTCTTTCTCGTTCCTGAATCAAGGATTGCAGGATCTCGAATGCCGCCAGAAAGCGAAGTTTGAGACGTTTTTCCGACATTAGAAGTTTTGTAATGGAGAATAGCAGGATCCTGAAAACCACCAGATTCTTGTCTCGCCATCTGGTTGTTCACTTCTGAATTCTCCATCTTATTTGAATTTAATAAAAGCTGTTCAAATCCTCCCTCTTGATCCGCCTTCTTAGGAGCAAACTCCAATCGCTCTCCAGACCCACTTTGCCCTTTAAAGAGGTTGACCAACTCATCAGCCTTCTTTTTTCCTGGTTTTCCTGGTTTTCCTTGTTTCCGTTCGAAACTTTTCAACGGAGCGGCAGTTGGAGTTTTTGGCAGTCCGATTTTTTCTTTCAACAGACGAAGTGATTCCTTTCCATTATTCTCATTTAATCGCTGGGGCGGTCTGTTTCCCCTTCTGCGTTTCGAGTAAAGGGGGTGTGTTGATTCTCCCACCACATCCCTTAATTCCGAAACCAAGCCTGATTGCCCAGGGGCCTGCTTGCCACGTAACTTCAAACCAGTGACTGAGGGGGCGATCCATTGTTGAAAAGCCTCAAGTGTTGGAGGCTTCAACCCCCACAGAGTGACTTGAGGGTGCAGAGATACAAGAGAAGAAGCCGGAAGCACAATCCCACGCAATGGAGAGCAGCGGCCTTTCAAATCCGTACATCCTAGGAGAACAAATAAGCGACGACACGGTGGGATCCTTACCAAGATGTGGGTCGTCAGTCAACAGTTCCACCAACTGTTCTCCAGCTGTCTCATCAAACGATGTCCCAATGACTGTCCCAAACGTTCCGAAAGGGATGCGTCCATTCCACTTTCCATAAACGACTCGTTGACTAACTTCCAACATGGACTGCCGTTGCGCCGAACGAAACGCTTCAGATGACGGCAACGTTTTCTCTGAACATGATTTTTAAACACTCAAGGCGAGAACAGAATCTCCTACCTGGCAGAGATCCTGCAAGCTCGATCGGCCAAATTTCTTTTAACCCGTACAACACAACTTCGCTAATTTGCTTGTTTTCGCTTTGCCATGTGCTGATTGCCTTTTCAATATGACGAACTCCTAAAAACAAGAAACGTGAACGACGGACCGCCTGTAGCTCATGTGACACACCGATTGACGTTACGGCTTTGCTGCCAGGTCCAACCATTTGTCTTTCACCGAAGGGTTGCGCTGAGATCCATTTTTGCAGCTGCTCCAATTCCCACATTGCATCAGCGCTACCGGGGAATAAATCGGCAGCAGTGATACAATTTGTGCCCCTTTTGTTGATGACCGGGTCTTCTTGACCTGAATCATTATTACGCGACTTCATCAAGGCATTGAAAACACCAGGGTATTTCTGACGGTAGTTGTCAATAGCGTTGCATGCTAATGTTGAATATAAGAACTCAGCATCTATAAAGAGGAATAATGACCATCAGAAAGGGTCTCAATGAAGAACGATGAAGAACACATACGTGACTTACAGTTGCCCTTATATCGAGTGTCTCTAGCTTGTGAAATTTGAGTGTAAGAAGGGAGGCACAAAAACTGCTCGCCATTCCTCCTGTTGATTGACGTCATATTCATTCCGATGTCGAAGCGTGTTCGATCCGGACCAGAAACGTAAATGGATTTCGTGATTCGCGATATGGTCGAAACTGGAAGATCAAGTTGTGCAGCAGCAACCTCAATAGGATACCAATACAGCGACTGAAAACGAAAGTATGCAAGGCCTGCAGAATCAATGAAGCCCCACCTGGAAATCTTTGCACATTGAGCGAAACAGAAGGTTCTGAAGATTCCAGCCATTAGAATAAGATTCGCCTCGAAATTTAATCAGAGACCGAACGTCTGCTTCAGTAGGACCCACACGTTCAATCTGATGGAGAGAATCAACGAATGTCAAAATCCTGTTATTTGAATCTCTGGAAAATCACACTCACCGATCCGACACATCCATAAAGAGGACTTCTTGGGTCAATGCACATCACTTTCATTTTCTCCGTAATGCGCGAGAGACAGGAATCTGGATCGTTGAGGGAATACGGAATACGCTCGACATGAGGTAAGCAATGAGGAAGCACAAGGGGCAATGGGCGAAAAATAGAACGGGAGGAGAAACAATAACCCCTAGGGAAAGAGTTGAAAGAGTTTGACAGAGGGAGATAATAACGACTTACCCTCCACTCCCTCTTTCCATTGTTGACTTCTCAGCCAACAACAATTCAACAAGTACTTGACGCATGAAAATATCTGGATCTGTCTCCTCTGAATTCTGACTATTATTTGCTTGGTTGTTCTTCTTTTCAAATTTGCTGCGATTGTTCGCAACAGGTTTTATTTTTTGAGGCTTCAGTTTTGATAAATTTGATTGCAAACCATCTCGAAGACAAAGCCTCACCAACTCCGCAGATTCCTTCGTCTCAATGTCCTCCAAGTGAACTCCACGGTTTTCAAGTTGGCGATGCTCATTATCCCCTAATTCTGTTAACTCTCCGTAATCATAAGAACTTTGATCACATGGAACCAAAAATCGTTCTGATGATCCTGCACTTCCTTTTCTCTTTCCGGCTCCCAGAGATGCGATGCGGAAGTAAAGCGATCCGCAGTACAAGCCCACCTGCAAAATTAGACGTTGATGTTGGAGAAAAGGAAAGAAGAATGTCTTACTGGTTTAGCAACATGCTGGCACGGATAATCAACAAGAACAGTTGCTGAAGTGAGAAGTTGGCGGAAATGCTTGACAGCATCCAAAATTTCCGCAGAGAGGATTTGCTCCTGGGACTCGGTGGTTTTCTCTGCTGGTGGCGTTACTGAGGAAGGTTTTGACGCTGGCGCGGCGGAGA